>NW_027196376.1:0-94183 GCF_038502225.1 Cherax quadricarinatus | reverse complement strand
TCCTGGAGGATAATTATCAACATCAACTGCATCAATATTTCTCTCAGAGGATAATTATCAACATCAACTGCATCAATATTCTCCCAGAGGATAATTATCAACATCAACTGCATCAATATTTCTCCCGGAGGATAATTATCAACATCAACTGCATCAATATTTCTCCCAGAGGATAATTATCAACATCAACTGCATCAATATTTCTCCCGGAGGATAATTATCAACATCAACTGCATCAATATTTCTCCCGGAGGATAACAAAGATATTGATGTCCAGCAGAATAAACTTAGTAATATTAACTGTGAATATTATGTGCATGGTACTGTAACTTATTATGTACATGGTACTGTAACTTATTATGTACATGGTACTGTAACTTATTATGTACATGGTACTGTAACTTATTATATGCATGGTACTGTAACTTATTATGTACGTGGTACTGTAACTTATTATGTGCATGGTACTGTAACTTATTATGTACATGATACTGTAACTTATTATGTACGTGGTACTGTAACTTATTATGTGCATGGTACTCTAACCTATTATGTGTATGGTACTGTAACTTATTATGTGCATGGTCCTGTAACTTATTATGTGCATGGTACTCTAACTTATTATGTGTATGGTACTGTAACTTATTATGTGCATGGTACTGTAACTTATTATGTATATGGTACTGTAACTTATTATGTGCATGGTACTCTAACCTATTATGTGTATGGTACTGTAACTTATTATGTGCATGGTCCTGTAACTTATTATGTACATGGTACTGTAACTTATTATGTACATGGTACTGTAACTTATTATGTACATGGTACTGTAACTTATTATGTGCATGGTACTGTAACTTATTATGTACATGGTACTGTAACTTATTATGTGCATGGTACTCTAACTTATTATGTACATGGTACTGTAACTTATTATGTACGTGGTACTGTAACTTATTATGTGCATGGTACTGTAACTTATTATGTGCATGGTACTGTAACTTATTATGTACATGGTACTGTAACTTATTATGTGCATGGTACTGTAACTTATTATGTGCATGGTACTGTAACTTATTATGTGCATGGTACTATAACTTATTATGTGCATGGTACTGTAACTTATTATGTACATGGTACTGTAACTTATTATGTACATGGTACTGTAACTTATTATGTACATGGTACTGTAACTTATTATGTACGTGGTATTGTTGTGATGCAGTTCAGATGGGCTTGTGAGGTCTCTAGGGAGACCTAATTATATGGTCACACCTGCCTTAGCAAATGTCGGGTAGTCACGCCCACGTCTGAGGTCTTTTGTTCTTAACGGCGTCAGACCTCGGCGTCAGGTCGTAACACGTGGTACATACACCATTGGTGAGGGGGTACTTTGACTACGATATAAGCCCAGGGAACAGCGGAGCAAAGAGGTTGTTGGTGACAGGTCCGGGGAGCGAGAGCTCTGGACAGCCGCGTGTGTAGTGGACCACGCATTGGGAATCTCGGGTCAGCTGGTCGGTGAATTAAGAGTGAGTACTAGTCCGTGTTACTGATAACATCTACCCTTCCCCCTGGTAATAAGTCTCATAGGTAAATTGTTATATTGTGTAAATTTCCATCAGGATATGTTGTATTCTAGCCCTTTTATGTTATTAAGTAAACTATAGCCATAGTTCCCATTTTTATTTGTATCTTCATATGCTATTCCCTATTCTGTTAAGCACTGGGATATACAGGAGACGTGCTCACTCGCTGGGATACCTCAGGTAGAGTGGGTAGAGGTCTCACATTGTAACTTATTATGTACATGGTACTGTAACTTATTATGTACATGGTACTGTAACTTATTATGTACATGGTACTGTAACTTATTATGTACATGGTACTGTAACTTATTATGTACATGGTACTGTAACTTATTATGTACATGGTACTGTAACTTATTATGTACATGGTACTGTAACTTATTATGTACATGGTACTGTAACTTATTATGTACATGGTACTGTAACTTATTATGTACATGGTACTGTAACTTATTATGTGCATGGTACTGTAACTTATTATGTACATGGTACTGTAACTTATTATGTACATGGTACTGTAACTTATTATGTACATGGTACTGTAACTTATTATGTACATGGTACTGTAACTTATTATGTACATGGTACTGTAACTTATTATGTATATGGTACTGTAACTTATTATGTACATGGTACTGTAACTTATTATGTACATGGTACTGTAACTTATTATGTACATGGTACTGTAACTTATTATGTACATGGTACTGTAACTTATTATGTACATGGTACTGTAACTTATTATGTACATGGTACTGTAACTTATTATGTACATGGTACTGTAACTTATTATGTACATGGTACTGTAACTTATTATGTATATGGTACTGTAACTTATTATGTACATGGTACTGTAACTTATTATGTACATGGTACTGTAACTTATTATGTACGTGGTACTGTAACTTATTATGTACGTGGTACTGTAACTTATTATGTACGTGGTACTGTAACTTATTATGTACATGGTACTGTAACTTATTATGTACGTGGTACTGTAACTTATTATGTACGTGGTACTGTAACTTATTATGTACGTGGTACTGTAACTTATTATGTACGTGGTACTGTAGCTTATTATGTGCTTGGTACTGTAACTTATTATGTACATGGTACTGTAACTTATGTGCATGGTACTGTAACTTATTATGTACATGGTACTGTAACTTATTATGTACGTGGTACTGTAACTTATTATGTACATGGTACTGTAACTTATTATGTACATGGTACTGTAACTTATTATGTACGTGGTACTGTAACTTATTATGTACATGGTACTGTAACTTATTATGTACATGGTACTGTAACTTATTATGTACATGGTACTGTAACTTATTATGTACATGGTACTGTAACTTATTATGTACATGGTACTGTAACTTATTATGTACATGGTACTGTAACTTATTATGTACGTGGTACTGTAACTTATTATGTACATGGTACTGTAACTTATTATGTACATGGTACTGTAACTTATTATGTACATGGTACTGTAACTTATTATGTACATGGTACTGTAACTTATTATGTACATGGTACTGTAACTCTTGTGTAGCAAGTATTGTATAATATGGTGTAATATTGTATAATATTGTATAATATTGTATAATATTGTATAATATTGTATAATACATTACCAGTATAATATCATTGATGTTATTGACTGCTGTATTGTATAATTTACTGCAGCCGTTGTGTAATTTTCTGTAGTTATTGTATAATTTATTGTAGTTATTGTATTATTTACAGTAGTTACCATATAATTTACTGTAGTTATTGTATAATTTACTGTAGTTGTTGGAAATTTTTCAGTAGTTACTGTATAATTTGCTGTAGTTATTGTATAATTTACTGCACATGTTGTATAATTTACTGCAGTTATTGTATAATTTACTGCAGTTATTGTATAATTTACTGCAGTAATTGTATAATTTACTACATATATTGTATAATTTGCTGTATGTAGTGTATAATTTACTGAAGTTATTGTACAATTTACTCTATTATATTTTTTACTTCATTAATTGCATAATTTACTGTAGTTATTGTATATTTTTTTGTAATCATTGTATAATTTACTGTAATCATTGTATAATTTACTGTAGTTATTGTATAATTTACTGTAGTTATTGTATAAATTACTGTAGTTATTGTATAATTTACTGTAATCATTGAATAATTTGCAGCAGTGAGTGTACACTTTACTGAAGTTATTGAATAATTTACAGTAGTTATCGCACAATATACTGCGGGTATTGTATGTTTTACTGAAGTTATTGTATAATTTACTCTAGTTATTGCATAATATACTGTAATAATTGTATAATTTACTGCCGTTATTGTACAATTTACTGCAATTATTGTATAATATACTGTACTTTTTGTATAATTTACTGTAGTTATTGTATAATTTTCTGCAGTTTTTGCATAATTTACAGCAGTAATTGTATAATTTAGTATAGGTATTGTATAGTTTACTGTATTTATTGCATATTTTACTGTAGCTGCTGTATAATTTACTGTAGTTACTGTATAATTTGCTTCAGTTATTGCGTAATTTATTATAGGTATTGTATAATGGTATAAAATACCCACAATTTGAACATTAAGACTTAGGAACAATAGTTTGATATTATTAACAATGTTGGTATAATTACCAACAATATGTTGGTATAATTACCAACAATATGTTATAATTACCAACAATATGTTGGTATAATTACCAACAACATGTTATAATTACCATCAATATGTTGGTATAATTACCAACAACATGTTATAATTACCATCAATATGTTGGTATAATTACCAACAATATGTTATAATTACCATCAATATGTTGGTATAATTACCAACAACATGTTATAATTACCATCAACATGTTGGTATAATTACCATCAATATGTTGGTATAATTACCAACAATATGTTGGTATAATTACCAACAATATGTTGGTATAATTACCAACAATATATTATAATTACTAAAAATATGTTGGTATAATTACCAACAATATGTTAGGTATAATTACCAACAATATGTTGGTATAATTTCCAACAATATGTTGGTATAATTACCAACAATATGTTGGTATAATTACCAACAATATGTTGGTATAATTACCAACAATATATTATAATTACTAAAAATATGTTGGTATAATTACCAACAATATGTTGGTATAATTACCAACAATATGTTGGTATAATTACCAACAATATGTTGGTATAATTACCAACAATATATTATAATTACTAAAAATATGTTGGTATAATTACCAACAATATGTTGGTATAATTACCAACAATATGTTGGTATAATTACCAACAATATGTTGGTATAATTACCAACAATATGTTGGTATAATTACCAACAATATGTTGGTATAATTACCAACAATATATTATAATTACTAAAAATATGTTGGTATAATTACCAACAATATGTTGGTATAATTACCAACAATATGTTGGTATAATTACCAACAACATGTTATAATTACCAACAATATGTTGGTATAATTACCAACAATATGTTGGTATAATTACCAACAATATGTTGGTATAATTACCAACAATATGTTGGTATAATTACCAACAATATATTATAATTACCAAAAATATGTTGGTATGATTACCAACAATATGTTGGTATAATTACCAACACTATATTATAATTACCAAAAATATGTTGGTATAATTACCAACAATATATTATAATTACCAAAAATATGTTGGTATAATTACCAACAATATATTATAATTACCAAAAATATGTTGGTATAATTACCAACAATATATTATAATTACCAAAAATATGTTGGTATAATTTCCACAAGGCACAGTACTAGCTCCCATCTTGTTCCTCATCCTCATATCCGACATAGACAAGGATGTCAGCCACAGCACCGTGTCTTCCTTTGCAGATGACACCCGAATCTGCATGACAGTGTCTTCCATTGCAGACACTGCAAGGCTCCAGGCGGACATCAACCAAATCTTTCAGTGGGCTGCAGAAAACAATATGAAGTTCAACGATGAGAAATTTCAATTACTCAGATATGGTAAACATGAGGAAATTAAATCTTCATCAGAGTACAAAACAAATTCTGGCCACAAAATAGAGCGAAACACCAACGTCAAAGACCTGGGAGTGATCATGTCGGAGGATCTCACCTTCAAGGACCATAACATTGTATCAATCGCATCTGCTAGAAAAATGACAGGATGGATAATGAGAACCTTCAAAACTAGGGAGGCCAAGCCCATGATGACACTCTTCAGGTCACTTGTTCTATCTAGGCTGGAATATTGCTGCACTCTAACAGCACCTTTCAAGGCAGGTGAAATTGCTGACCTAGAAAATGTACAGAGAACTTTCACGGCGCGCATAACAGAGATAAAACACCTCAATTACTGGTGTCAGCATAGTTGCTGATCCCTGTATTCCCAGTATTATATAGCATAGCATATTAGTATCATCCCTGTGCTTTAGACACGAGATCCCTCGTAGGCCTTTGGCTTTGTGTGACGTCATAGGGATACACATGGGCAGTGATCCCTCTGTCCCGTTCTCACTCGGCGGCAGACCTACAAGGCGTGAACAGGCTAGGCACTGGGCTCCATCTCTCATCTCAGTCTGACAATACACCTACCATCCTACAAGTGTGTCTACCTTATCCTACGATATCTCCATTCAAGAACCCCTTACGATAAATGGTGACAGCGGTGAGCCTGTAATTCTGACGATTACAGCGATTTCTGGAGATAAAATTGTCGACCAGCAAGACGGCCATTTCGTGTTACCAGTAGGCCTACCGAGGTTCACCCCATCCAGCTACCTCAAGCCAGCTACTCTACCAGCTTCTACATTATTCACTGGTCAGTCTCTTTGTATTAGTGGTTATCTGCTTTTGCATTACTCCCGAGGGGTTGACCCGAGTTTGCAAAATAAGCCAGCTTCCAGTCTGTGGTGGGGGAGTCAGAACACCCGAGCCCAGTCCAGCCTAGCCTACTCCATCCAATTATTTTGTCTGCCAAGCCAGCTTCCACCCCTGCTGTGCTCATCGTGTGAAGTTATCAAGCTATTCTGTGTGAAGGGTTAAGATAAGCCAGCTAGCAACTAACCCAGGTGTCTTACCCCAGTACTCAAGCAAGCCACATGAGTAGCCTTCATCGCTTGTGATTCAAGTTCCAAGCATTCTGAGTGCTCCTTGTCATCCTTGTGGTGTTGTAGTATTTCGTGGGTTTCTTCTAAGCCAGCCGGCTTAGAATTATCTTCGCGGCAGTGTGGGTTTTCTCAGTGAGGCTTACGACGTTCAACCCATAAGCCCAGCCACTCACGATCACGTGTGTCGCACCATTGCCGGTCTCAGACGCCTCGCTCAGCCATTACCCACAAACCCAACTACAGTCGGCCATTACAACTCACCTACCTCATCAGTGTTTTGGTGCACTGCTAAGGGTTGTAGCACCATATTTTAAGGACCACATAGGGGGTCAAGAGCTAGAGAGTGGCGCGCCATCTTTAAAAGCCTCCTGTGTGTTGTCTCTCGCCGATTTAAGCGCAATTCTACGATCATCTGTGCAGAGGACAGCAGCAAGACGATATAAACAATCCATCAATCTCATTTTTTTTCAAGTGTTACAGCTATAAAATTTTTTTTTTAGAGACATTTGCGAGTGTTGAGACATTTCTTTTGTGTTCCCAGTGAATTTTTCTCTTAGTGACATTCAGTGACTCTTGATCAGACTCAGTGTTTATCATGTACTGATTGCATAAATTTCTTTTAATCTCCTTAATTCAGTGTTAATTTTCGTGCATTATTTTATATCTGTTGTGTTGTGTATCTTTTTATACACTTGAAGTAAGTACTTAGTGTTTCCTTTGTTGTGTGTGCAACATATGAGCAATATAGAACTTGTGTTTAAACTTCAGAATTCCAGTGAATTAACTCAGTAAATTTTTCACCTCATATTCTGCATCACAACTCAGTGTTGTCTGTTATTTTTTTTCTTCCCAGCATTTGTGTAATTTTATTTTTGTTCCCTGTGTGTTGAACATTCTTGTGTTCATATTCCTTTATTCAGCCAGTGTTTAATTTGTCTTATTTCCACAGACAATAGTGCCATTTTTTAAGTCCCAGCAAGAGCTCACATTTACAAAATTTTTCACACATCAAGTTTCATTGCAAGAAAATTCTAGTACTGTGTTTATGTTGATTTGTGTCCTGCATCTCTGTAAGTGTTGTATTCCTTTTTGTTGTGTGTTTTTTTTGCACCTATTATTTTTTTTTCATATTTTATTGAACAAATTCACTCTTAGTGCAATTTTTAAGTTCTCCTTTTAAAGTAAATTGTTCTTTTGCTTGTTGTTTAAGTGCAGTTAAGAGTTAAAGTGTTCATTCCTTGATATATTTCTTTTCTTGTGTGTTATAATTTTTATTATTGCACATTGACTCATTTTGCAATAATTCTTGTGCAAATATTGTGTTGCTATTAAAGTTTTTCTTGCAGAAAATTTTATGCAGTGTTGTGCAATACAGTTTCTTACAGTGCAGTTTCTTATGCTCTGTTCTGTGCATAGTATTTTATTCTGTCTGTCATTTTATTTTTTATTTCAGTGAATTGTATGTTTGTTTTAATTTTTGCACAAGTTTATTGAGTCCATTTTATTATTTTATTGTGTATTTTCCTTGTTGCATTGAAAGTAAAGACAACTCACTGTGCCATTTATTCAATTTAAAGTAAAAGTTGAGCATATTAGATTTGAGCAAAGTACAAGTTCTCTTGATTTTCAGTGTTTGTTAAGTTGCATATTATTCTTGTGTGAGTTCTTTGCTTACTGTGTAACTTGTCAATTTTTAATTACTTATGCAGAATAGTTAAGCATTTTTTTCCATTTAAGCTTATTGTGTCATTCTCTCCATTTTTCTTGACTTATGCCCTTCAGTATTTTCACTGAGAAGATGTCCCAGTCACTTTTGAACGTTCACTTAGTGTATCATTCCAGTCAAAGTCAATATGAATCAGTCCATAGTAACAATATTCCCTTACTGACTGAAAGACAATATCTAGCCCTTGAGCAATGTCTTTGTTCTCACAGCTTGTATCTGAGATTTGTTAAAGTGCTGCGAAATGTGAAGTTCAGATTAAGTTCCTATAGATCCATGAATTACTTATTAACGTAGCCGAGCGGTCAGGCACTAGTAATTCTGTCACTCCCATCTGTGTTCCACCTATACCTTCAGACTTGCAGGATAGTGTTCCGTTGCCTCAAGTGTCCGGGGACACTCAGACTGCCTTGAGTGCACAGCCTATCCCTGCAATGACTGCTAGTTCGAGTAGTAGTTTCTCCACAGGGGATGCCTTGTCAGAAAACGATTACTTGCAACTAGTAATGCCATCTCTTGTTGTGACATGCTGTCTGCAGAAAGACGTCTCTGTTACAGCTAGTGTTCTCACTAGAGTGTCTGTTGTTGTTCCTAATGTTCCAGATGGTGATCCCATCCTAGTTGACAGTAATCAGTGCATTGTAAGAAGTTATTTCTCGAGTAACTTTCACATGTTAACGTTGTAAGTGTAGTTCCTTTATAGCTGATACCTCGTGTCACTGTGTGCGACTCAGATTGAATATCAGCATTGTTGACCGTGTTCATTTCTTTTCTCCTGTGTTTGCAGTTGAGATAGTAGATTCGTTCTCCCTTGCTCATATTGCGTGTTATAGCGTTAATTTTTTTTCAACCGGGGGGAGTCATCCACTCCACCGAGTTTGTTCTTTCCTCCAGTAAGGAAGAACTGTTACCTTTATTCCAGAACAAACAGCCTACTGGAAGGTTAGCCAGATGGACCTTGACTATCCAAGAGTTCAATCCCACTTTTGAAAATTTACCTGGCAAGTCAAATGTAGTCGCAGATGCTTTATCGCGACACGTTAGTGTAGTTACTGCAGATCCTCCATTTACTGTCGAGGATGTCAAAAATGCCCAGAGAACCGATCCCTTGTATTCTGGTGTGATTCGATTCCTGCTCCAGGAAGAGCTTATTCTTACTGTGAAGCCACCAGTACCCATTAGTGACTTTGTAACGAGCCAAGAGTTACTGTATCGAATAGTCGAGTTGAGTACTCCTAGCAGACGAGTTAGTAATTCCACAGTCACTAGTGATTGTAGTTGTATCTTTTGTAGATACTCGTTCAGATCTCTCAGTCAAGGCATGTGTTAGCCATTGCAGAGGAATTCAATCCTCCCAGAGATGATAACCATTCTGCATACGTAAACCTCACCCTCGCAGAATTGGGTTTAAGTGTAAACAGCCTGCATAATTAGATGTCCGAGATGAATGAATTTGTCAACTGTGTGTTTTATTATTAGCTGATCAGTTTGTCAGAAATTTTCGTGTTCACGTTCCCTCCGTATTCTGAGAATTAACAGTCTAGATTTGTGTGCACCGAATCTGTCTTTCTGTTAAACACTTCTTTGTATATAATTATTCTTCCTCAGAATCCGTAGAGTGCATGAATACAGATCGATCGATCAATTCCATCCATATTGTATAATGATTTGTTCTTATAGTTTGTAATGATTACGTTAACACCCATTACGTCAAAATCATGTTGTACCATCCATTAGTTCCAAGTTATATATGAATTTGTTATTGTATAGAATCAGCCCAGATCCGCCTGCCTGTTCAGCCTATAGTATAGTAGTGTATGTCGGGACGACATACGTAACATGACCGAGCTGTCAGCATAGTTGCTGATCCCTGTATTCCCAGTATTATATAGCATAGCATATTAGTATCATCCCTGTGCTTTAGACACGAGATCCCTCGTAGGCCTTTGGCTTTGTGTGACGTCATAGGGATACACATGGGCAGTGATCCCTCTGTCCCGTTCTCACTCGGCGGCAGACCTACAAGGCGTGAACAGGCTAGGCACCGGGCTCCATCTCTCATCTCAGTCTGACAATACACCTACCATCCTACAAGTGTGTCTACCTTATCCTATGATATCTCCATTCAAGAACCCCTTACGATACTGGGAGCGCTTGAGGTTCCTGAACCTGTATTCCCTGGAACGCAGGAGGGAGAGATACATGATTATATACACCTGGAAAATCCTAGAGGGACTAGTACCGAACTTGCACACGAAAATCACCCACTACGAAAGCAAAAGACTTGGCAGACGATGCAACATCCCCCCAATGAAAAGCAGGGGTGTCACTAGCACGTTAAGAGACCATACAATAAGTGTCAGGGGCCCGAGACTGTTCAACTGCCTCCCAGCACACATAAGGGGGATTACCAACAGACCCCTGGCAGTCTTCAAGCTGGCACTGGACAAGCACCTAAAGTCAGTTCCGGATCAGCCGGGCTGTGGCTCGTATGTTGGTTTGCGTGCAGCCAGCAGCAACAGCCTGGTTGATCAGGCTCTGATCCACCAGGAGGCCTGGTCACAGACCGGGCCGCGGGGGCGTTGACCCCCGGAACTCTCTCCAGGTAAACTCCAGGTAATATGTTGGTATAATTACCAACAATATGTTATAATTACCAACAATATGTTGGTATAATTACCAACAATATGTTATAATTACCATCAATATGTTGGTATAATTACCAACAATATGTTATAATTACCAACAATATGTTGGTATAATTACCAACAATATGTTATAATTACCAACAATATGTTGGTATAATTACCAACAATATGTTATAATTACCATCAATATGTTGGTATAATTACCAACAATATGTTATAATTACCAACAATATGTTGGTATAATTACCAACAATATGTTATAATTACCAACAATATGTTGGTATAATTACCAACAATATGTTATAATTACCAACAATATGTTGGTATAATTACCAACAATATGTTATAATTACCAACAATATGTTGGTATAATTACCAACAATATGTTGGTATAATTACCAACAATATGTTATAATTACCAACAATATGTTGGTATAATTACCAACAATATGTTATAATTACCATCAATATGTTGGTATAATTACCAACAATATGTTGGTATAATTACCAACAATATGTTATAATTACCAACAATATGTTGGTATAATTACCAACAATATGTTGGTATAATTACCAACAATATGTTATAATTACCAACAATATGTTGGTATAATTACCAACAATATGTTATAATTACCAACAATATGTTGGTATAATTACCAACAATATGTTATAATTACCAACAATATGTTGGTATAATTACCAACAATATGTTGGTATAATTACCAACAATATGTTATAATTACCATCAATATGTTGGTATAATTACCAACAATATGTTATAATTACCAACAATATGTTGGTATAATTACCATCAATATGTTGGTATAATTACCAACAATATGTTATAATTACCAACAATATGTTGGTATAATTACCAACAATATGTTGGTATAATTACCAACAATATGTTATAATTACCATCAATATGTTGGTATAATTACCAACAATATGTTGGTATAATTACCAACAATATGTTATAATTACCAACAATATGTTGGTATAATTACCAACAATATGTTATAATTACCAACAATATGTTGGTATAATTACCAACAATATGTTATAATTACCATCAATATGTTGGTATAATTACCAACAATATGTTATAATTACCAACAATATGTTGGTATAATTACCAACAATATGTTGGTATAATTACCAACAATATGTTGGTATAATTACCAACAATATGTTATAATTACCAACAATATGTTGGTATAATTACCAACAATATGTTATAATTACCAACAATATGTTGGTATAATTACCAACAATATGTTGGTATAATTACCAACAATATGTTGGTATAATTACCAACAATATGTTATAATTACCAACAATATGTTGGTATAATTACCAACAATATGTTATAATTACCAACAATATGTTGGTATAATTACCAACAATATGTTGGTATAATTACCAACAATATGTTGGTATAATTACCAACAATATGTTGGTATAATTACCAACAATATGTTGGTATAATTACCAACAATATGTTGGTATAATTACCAACAATATGTTGGTATAATTACCAACAATATGTTATAATTACCAACAATATGTTGGTATAATTACCAACAATATGTTATAATTACCAACAATATGTTGGTATAATTACCAACAATATGTTATAATTACCAACAATATGTTGGTATAATTACCAACAATATGTTGGTATAATTACCAACAATATGTTGGTATAATTACCAACAATATGTTGGTATAATTACCAACAATATGTTGGTATAATTACCAACAATATGTTGGTATAATTACCAACAATATGTTGGTATAATTACCAACAATATGTTATAATTACCAACAATATGTTGGTATAATTACCAACAATATGTTATAATTACCATCAATATGTTGGTATAATTACCAACAATATGTTATAATTACCAACAATATGTTGGTATAATTACCATCAATATGTTGGTATAATTACCAACAATATGTTATAATTACCATCAATATGTTGGTATAATTACCAACAATATGTTGGTATAATTACCAACAATATGTTATAATTACCAACAATATGTTGGTATAATTACCAACAATATGTTATAATTACCATCAATATGTTGGTATAATTACCAACAATATGTTATAATTACCATCAATATGTTGGTATAATTACCAACAATATGTTATAATTACCATCAATATGTTGGTATAATTACCAACAATATGTTATAATTACCATCAATATGTTGGTATAATTACCATCAATATGTTGGTATAATTACCAACAATATGTTATAATTACCATCAATATGTTGGTATAATTACCAACAATATGTTGGTATAATTACCAACAATATGTTATAATTACCAACAATATGTTATAATTACCAACAATATGTTGGTATAATTACCAACAATATGTTGGTATAATTACCATCAATATGTTGGTATAATTACCATCAATATGTTGGTATAATTACCAACAATATGTTATAATTACCAACAATATGTTGGTATAATTACCAACAATATGTTGGTATAATTACCAACAATATGTTATAATTACCAACAATATGTTGGTATAATTACCAACAATATGTTGGTATAATTACCAACAATATGTTGGTATAATTACCATCAATATGTTGGTATAATTACCAACAATATGTTATAATTACCATCAATATGTTGGTATAATTACCAACAATATGTTGGTATAATTACCAACAATATGTTATAATTACCAACAATATGTTATAATTACCAACAATATGTTGGTATAATTACCAACAAT
Source organism: Cherax quadricarinatus (assembly GCF_038502225.1). Lineage (NCBI taxonomy): Eukaryota > Metazoa > Arthropoda > Malacostraca > Decapoda > Parastacidae > Cherax > Cherax quadricarinatus. The sequence goes on along the minus strand of NW_027196376.1, from coordinate 80,272 downwards.
ATGTATTAATTACCAACAATATGTTGGTATAATTACCAACAATATGTTATAATTACCAACAATATGTTGGTATAATTACCAACAATATGTTATAATTACCATCAATATGTTGGTATAATTACCAACAATATGTTATAATTACCAACAATATGTTGGTATAATTACCAACAATATGTTATAATTACCAACAATATGTTGGTATAATTACCAACAATATGTTATAATTACCAACAATATGTTGGTATAATTACCAACAATATGTTATAATTACCATCAATATGTTGGTATAATTACCAACAATATGTTATAATTACCATCAATATGTTGGTATAATTACCAACAATATGTTATAATTACCATCAATATGTTGGTATAATTACCATCAATATGTTGGTATAATTACCATCAATATGTTGGTATAATTACCAACAATATGTTATAATTACCATCAATATGTTGGTATAATTACCAACAATATGTTGGTATAATTACCAACAATATGTTGGTATAATTACCAACAATATGTTATAATTACCAACAATATGTTGGTATAATTACCAACAATATGTTATAATTACCATCAATATGTTGGTATAATTACCAACAATATGTTGGTATAATTACCAACAATATGTTATAATTACCAACAATATGTTGGTATAATTACCAACAATATGTTATAATTACCAACAATATGTTGGTATAATTACCAACAATATGTTATAATTACCATCAATATGTTGGTATAATTACCAACAATATGTTATAATTACCATCAATATGTTGGTATAATTACCAACAATATGTTGGTATAATTACCAACAATATGTTATAATTACCAACAATATGTTGGTCAGTGGCCGGGCAACATGGAACCAAGCTGAAGATCAAGAAAACGGTTGGAGAGGCGGAAACAACGAGAAACCAGAAGACTACCGTGGAAACTTCCAACTCATTCTCGGTGCTACCTGACGAATGTGAGTGTTCTGCTGGGAATGCCACAACGAGCACCAAAGAAGCATTGGCAGACGTGAGTAAGACATCCCTAGAAACCCCAACGAAGACCATCGAGAACGTCTTGACGAATTCTACAAGTGGTGTAATGCTACCTGGCGAATGTGAGTCGACTACTCGGAGCATCACTACGGACGACGCCAAGGAAGGTAAAAACATTGTTGTTGTTGGGGATAGCCAGATTAGGTACATGGATAGGGCATTCTGTTTGAAGGATAGGAGTAGGAGGCAGAGAGTGTGTTTTCCTGGGGCTGGGATGAAGGATATTGTTAGCCGTCTGGATGACATCATGAGAGGTAATGGGAGCAATCCTATTATCTGTCTCAGTGCTGGAGGCAACGATGTTGGCAGACGTAGGAGTGAGGACCTGATTAGCAGGTATAGGTCAGCAATAGAGATAATTAGGAGGAAGGGTGGGAAACCTGTCATATGTGGCATTTTGCCAAGGAGAGGAGTTGGAAATGAATGGTTGTCCAGAGCAATTGGTGTCAATTGCTGGCTGGACAAGTACTGTAAGGAAAATGCGGTAACATTCATTGACAACTGGGACCTCTTCTATGGCAGAAATGACATGTATGCCAGGGATGGGGTTCACTTATCTAGGTGTGGGGTGGGAGCACTGGCCAACGCAGTGGAGGGAGCTGTTAGGTCTTTAAACTAGGAATAGTTAGTGGTATGGGTTTTGGCGGGAAAACTGTGAAGTCGCAGGGTAGTAACATGAGTACTAGGAGAACTAGTAATAGGCAAAATGAGGTGGATATTGGAAAGCCAGTGGCACTAATTGACAAGGACAGTAATAAGTTTAGTGGAATAAGAGAAAGGAGCAGGAAGGGTAAAGAGAGTGGAGGGTCCTTAAGTATATATTACACAAATAGTCGCAGTGCTAGGAATAAGATGGACGAATTGAGACTAGTTGCTAGTGCAGGTAACATAGATGTATTTGCCATTACTGAGACGTGGTTTAACTCAAAAAGTCGGGACATGCCTGCAGAATGTCACATTCAGGGTTTTAAATTGTTCCAAGTAGATAGAAGTATCGGGAAGGGGGGTGGGGTGGCATTGTATGTCCGAGATCGCTTGAACTGTTGCATAAAAACGGGTATTAAGTCTGAAGTAACACATACAGAGTCTGTTTGGATAGAATTTTCAGAGGGGCATGAAAAATTAATTTTAGGTGTGATATACCGTCCCCCAAATTTAGATAGGGACCAAGGGAGACTACTATGGGAGGAAATTGTTAGGGCCACAAGGCACGATAATGTAGTAATTCTAGGAGACTTTAACTTTAGTCATATTGATTGGAATTTCTTGACTGGGAATTTAGAATCATACGATTTCTTAGAAGTAGTTCAGGATTGTTTTTTGAAGCAGTTTGTGACAGAACCTACAAGGGGAAATAACCTGCTTGACTTAGTTCTGGCAAACAATGAATCCCTTGTTAATAATTTAGAAGTTTCAGAGGAACTGGGTGCTAGCGACCACAAATCAATTACATTTAGAATTGAATGGAAGTATGATAGTAGGGATAACTCAGTAACAGTCCCAGATTTTCGCTTAGCAGATTACGATGGGCTTAGAGAACACTTATCATCTGTTGACTGGGGTAACGAAGAGAGCTATCAATATGACAGTTTTCTGAACACAATACATGCTGCTCAAAGAACGTTTATCCCTTATAAGGAAATTAGATCAAATAGAAATGACCCAAAATGGATGAATAATAGGCTGAAATATCTACTAGGGCATAAGAAAGGAATTTATAGGCGTATCAAAAGAGGCGAGGGTCATCTTATGAATCAGTATATTGACATTAAGAGGGACATTAAAAAGGGGATAAGAAAAGCTAAAAGGGACTATGAAATTAAAGTTGCTAGGGATTCTAAAACTAACCCAAAAAGTTTTTTCCAGGTATATAGAACAAAAGTCAGAGATAAGATAGGTCCCCTTAAAAATAACTATGGGCATCTTACTGACAAAGAGAATGAAATGTGCTCGATTTTAAATAATTATTTTCTCTCGGTTTTTACACAGGAAGACACTAATAATATTCCGGTAATTAATTTTTATAGTGGATCAGAAGAAGATAAATTATGTAACATCACAGTCACTAGTGAAATGGTTGTGAAGCAGATAGACCGACTGAAGCAAAACAAGTCACCGGGTCCTGATGAGGTTTTTTCAAGGGTTCTTAAGGAATGCAAAATGGAAGTCTGTGAACCATTAACTAATATTTTTAATTTATCTCTTCAAACAGGTGTAGTGTCTGATATGTGGAAGATGGCTAATGTAATTCCTATTTTTAAAACAGGGGACAAGTCGTTACCGTCAAATTACCGCCCAATAAGCCTGACGTCAATTGTAGGCAAATTACTAGAGTCAATTATAGCTGAGATTATAAGAAGCCATCTCGATAAGCATAGCTTGATTAATGATACTCAGCATGGATTCACAAGAGGCCGGTCTTGTCTAACTAATTTATTGACTTTCTTCAGTAAAGCTTTTGAGGCTGTTGACCACGATAAAGAATTTGATATTATTTACTTAGATTTTAGTAAGGCATTTGATAGAGTTCTGCACCAAAGACTGTTGAAGAAAGTAGGAGCTCATGGCATTGGGGGAAGGGTGCTCTCGTGGATCGAATCATGGCTCACAGACAGGAAGCAAAGAGTGTCCATAAATGGGGTTAAATCCGAGTGGGGATCAGTAACAAGTGGCGTTCCACAGGGATCAGTCTTGGGCCCGTTGTTGTTTATAATATATATCAATGATCTTGATGAAGGAATTACTAGTGATATGAGCAAATTCGCCGATGACACGAAGATAGGTAGGATAATTGATTCAAACGTAGATGTTAGGGAACTTCAGGAGGATTTAGACAAACTCTACTCTTGGTCAGAAAAGTGGCAGATGCAGTTCAATGTAGATAAATGCAAGGTTCTGAAGCTCGGGAGTGTCCATAACCCTAGCACTTATAAGTTAAATAATGTAGAACTTAACCATACAGATTGCGAAAAGGACTTGGGGGTTATGGTAAGCAGCAACCTTAAACCAAGACAGCAATGCCTAAGCGTACGTAATAAGGCAAATAGATTACTGGGATTTATATCAAGAAGTGTAAGCAACAGAAGTCCAGAGGTCATACTGCAGCTTTATACATCATTAGTAAGGCCTCACCTAGATTATGCAGCTCAATTCTGGTCGCCATATTACAGAATGGACATAAATTCGTTAGAAAACATTCAACGTAGGATGACTAAATTAATACATAGCATTAAAAATCTTCCTTATGAAGAAAGATTGAAGACTCTTAAGTTACATTCACTTGTTAGACGAAGAATGAGGGGAGACCTGATCGAAGTGTATAAGTGGAAGATAGGTATTAATAAAGGGGATATTAACAAGGTCTTGAGGATATCTCTCCAAGAGAGAACCCGCAGTAATGGATTTAAATTAGATAAGTTTAGATTTAGAAAGGACATAGGAAAGTATTGGTTTGGAAATAGGGTAGTAGATGAGTGGAACAGTCTACCTAGTTGGGTTATTGAGGCTAGGACTTTGGGTAGTTTCAAATTTAGGTTGGATAAATACATGAGTGGGATGGGTTGGATTTGAGTGGGACTTGCACATCAGAGCTTATTTCTTGGGTAGCATTGAAAATTGGGTAGGTCAAATGTTTGTTAGTGGGATGAATTGTAAAGGACCTGCCTAGTATGGGCCAACAGGCCTGCTGCAGTGTTCCTCCTTTCTTATGTTCTTATGTTCTTATAAACATCGTCTTCAAGTATCTTCTGCTTCTATCAACTTTTCTGTACTCGACTGAAGAAGCCTACTGTGTAGGCGAAACGTTTCGAGATAAAGATACCTAACTGTTGCATATGTGTCTTACCTAACAATATGTTAGGTAACAAAGTGATAAACATCCTATAGAGCGAAACGTTGCCAGAGTAAAATGTGACATTTGTTGTACTTGTTTCATAAGAACATGAGAACATAAGAAAGGAGGAACACTGCAGCAGGCCTGTTGGCCCATACTAGGCAGGTCCTTTACAATCCATCCCACTAACAAAATATTTTCCCAACCTAATTTTCAATGCTATCGAAAAAATAAGCTCTGATAACTCTATCCACTCATTTGAAAGTCCCACTCAAATCCATCCCCTCCCACTCATGTACTTATTTATTTTATTATCACACTGGCCTATTCCCACCAAGGCAGGGTGGCCCACCAAGGCAGGGTGGACCACCAAGGCAGGGTGGCCCACCAAGGTAGGGTGGACCACCAAGGCAGGGTGGCCCACCAAGGTAGGGTGGACCACCAAGGCAAGGTGGACCACCAAGGCAGGGTGGCCCAAAGGCAGGGTGGCCCACCAAGGCAGGGTGGCCCGAAAAAGAAAAACTTTCACCATCATTCACTCCATCACTGTCTTGCCAGAAGGGTGCTTTACACTATAGTTTTTAAACTGCAACATTAACACCCCTCCTTCAGAGTGCAGGCACTGTACTTCCCATCTCCAGGACTCAAGTCCGGCCTGCCGGTTTCCCTGAACCCCTTCATAAATGTTACTTTGCTCACACTCCAACAGCACGTCAAGTATTAAAAACCATATGTCTCCATTCACTCCTATCAAACACGCTCACGCATGCCTGCTGGAAGTCCAAGCCCCTCGCACACAAAACCTCCTTTACCCCCTCCCTCCAACCTTTCCTAGGCCGACCCCTACCCCGCCTTCCTTCCACTACAGATTGATACACTCTTGAAGTCATTCTGTTTCGCTCCATTCTCTCCACATGTCCGAACCACCTCAACAACCCTTCCTCAGCCCTCTGGACAACAGTTTTGGTAATCCCGCACCTCCTCCTAACTTCCAAACTACGAATTCTCTGTATTATATTCACACCACACATTGCCCTCAGACATGACATCTCCACTGCCTCCAGCCTTCTCCTCGCTGCAACATTGATCACCCATGCTTCACACCCATATAAGAGCGTTGGTAAAACTATACTCTCATACATTCCCCTCTTTGCCTCCAAGGACAAAGTTCTTTGTCTCCACAGACTCATAAGTGCACCACTCACCCTTTTCCCCTCATCAATTCTATGATTCACCTCATCTTTCATAGACCCATCCGCTGACACTTCCACTCCCAAATATCTGAATACATTCACCTCCTCCATACTCTCTCCCTCCAATCTGATATCCAATCTTTCATCACATAATCTTTTTGTTATCCTCATAACCTTACTCTTTCCTGTATTCACTTTTAATTTTCTTCTTTTGCACACCCTACCAAATTCATCCACCAATCTCTGCAACTTCTCTTCAGAATCTCCCAAGAGCACTGTGTCATCAGCAAAGAGCAACTGTGACAACTCCCACTTTATGTGTGATTCTTTATCTTTTAACTCCACACCTCTTGCCAAGACCCTCGCATTTACTTCTTTTACAACCCCATCTATAAATATATTAAACAACCACGGTGACATCACACATCCTTGTCTAAGGCCTACTTTTACTGGGAAATAATTTCCCTCTTTCCTACATACTCTAACTTGAGCCTCACTATCCTCGTAAAAACTCTTCACTGCTTTCAGTAACCTACCTCCTACACCATACACTTGCAACATCTGCCACATTGCCCCCCTATCCACCCTGTCATACGCCTTTTCCAAATCCATAAATGCCACAAAGACCTCTTTAGCCTTATCTAAATACTGTTCACTTATATGTTTCACTGTAAACACCTGGTCCACACACCCCCTACATTTCCTAAAGCCTCCTTGTTCATCTGCTATCCTATTCTCCGTCTTACTCTTAATTCTTTCAATAATAACTCTACCATACACTTTACTAGGTATACTCAACAGACTTATCCCCCCTATAATTTTTGCACTCTCTTTTGTCCCCTTTGCCTTTATACAAAGGAACTATGCATGCTCTCTGCCAATCCCTAGGTACCTTACCCTCTTCCATACATTTATTAAATAATTGCACCAACCACTCCAAAACTATATCCCCACCTGCTTTTAACATTTCTATCTTTATCCCATCAATCCCGGCTGCCTTACCCCCTTTCATTTTACCTACTGCCTCACGAACTTTCCCCACACTCACAACTGGCTCTTCCTCACTCCTACAAGATGTTATTCCTCCTTGCCCTATACACGAAATCACAGCTTCCCTATCTTCATCAACATTTAACAATTCCTTCAAATATTCCCTCCATCTTCCCAATACCTCTAACTCTCCATTTAATAACTCTCCTCTCCTATTTTTAACTGACAAATCCATTTGTTCTCTAGGCTTCCTTAACTTGTTAATCTCACTCCAAAACTTTTTCTTATTTTCAACAAAATTTGTTGATAACATCTCACCCACTCTCTCATGTACTTATCCAACCTAAATTTGAAACTACCCAAAGTCCTAGCCTCAATAACCCAACTAGGTAGACTGTTCCACTCATCAACTACCCTATTTCCAAACCAATACTTTCCTATGCCCTTTCTAAATCTAAACTTATCTAATTTAAATCCATTACTGCGGGTTCTCTCTTGGAGAGACATCCTCAAGACCTTATTTATATCCCCTTTATTAATACCTATCTTCCACTTATACACTTCGATCATGTCGTTCTTCGTAGGGAAGATTTCTAATGCTATGTATTAATTTAGCCATTCTACGCTGGATGTTTTCTAATGAATTTATGTCCATTCTGTAATATGGAGACCAGAACTGAGCTGCATAATCTAGGTGAGGCCTTACTAATGATGTATAAAGCTGCAGTATGACCTCTGGACTTCTGTTGCTTACACTTCTTGATATAAATCCCAATAATCTATTTGCCTTATTACGCACGCTTAGGCATTGCTGTCTTGGTTTAAGGTTGCTGCTCACCATAACCCCCAAATCCTTTTCACAATCTGTATGGCTAAGTTCTACATCATTTAACTTATAAGTACTAGGGTTATGGACACTCCCGAGCTTCAGAACCTTGCATTTATCTACATTGAACTGCATCTGCCACTTTTCTGACCATCTACGTTTGAATCAATTATCCTATCTATCTTTGTGTCATCGGCGAATTTGCTCATATCACTAGTAATTCCTTCATCAAGATCATTGATATATATTATAAACAACAACGGGCCCAAGACTGATCCCTGTGGTACGCCACTTGTTGCAGATCCCCACTCGGATTTAACCCCATTTATGGACACTCTCTGCTTCCTGTCAGTGAGCCATGACTCGATCCACGAGAGCACTTTTCCCCCAATGCCATGAGCTGCCACTTTCTTTAACAGTCTATGGTGCGGAACTCTATCAAAAGCCTTACTAAAATCTAAGTAAATAATATCAAATTCTTTATCGTGGCCAACAGCCTCAAAAGCTTTACTGAAGAAAGTTAATAAATTAGTTAGACAAGACCGGCCTCTTGTGAATCCATGCTGAGTATCATTAATCAAGCTATGCTTATCGAGATGGCTTCTTATAATCTCAGCTATAATTGACTCTAGTAATTTGCCTACAATTGAGGTCAGGCTTATTGGGAGGTAATTTGAGGGTAACGACTTGTCCCCTGTTTTAAAAATAGGAATTACATTAGCCATCTTCCACATATCAGACACTACACCTGTTTGAAGAGATAAATTAAAAATATTAGTTAATGGTTCACAGAGTTCCATTTTGCATTCCTTAAGAACCCTTGAAAAAACCTTATCAGGACCCGGCGACTTATTTTGCTTCAGTCTGTCTATCTGCTTAACAACCATTTCACTAGTGACTGTGATGTTACATAATTTATCTTCTTCTGGCCCACTATAAAAATTAATTACTGGAATATTGTTAGTGTCTTCCTGTGTAAAAACTGAGAGAAAATAATTATTTAAAATCGAGCACATTTCATTCTCTTTGTCAGTAAGATGCCCATAGTTATTTTTAAGGGGACCTATCTTATCTCTAACTTTTGTTCTATAGACCTGGAAAAAACTTTTTGGGTTAGTTTTAGAATCCCTAGCAACTTTAATTTCATAGTCCCTTTTAGCTTTTCTTACCCCCTTTTTAATGTCCCTCTTAGTGTCAATATACTGATTCATAAGATGACACTCACCTCTTTTGATACGCCTATAAATTCCTTTCTTATGCCCTAGTAGATATTTCAGCCTATTATTCATCCATTTTGGGTCATTTCTATTTGATCTAATTTCTTTATATGGGATAAACGTTCTTTGAGCCTCATGTAAAGTGTTCAGAAAACTGTCATATTGATATCTCACTTCGTTTCCCCAGTCAACAGATGATAAGTGTTCTCTAAGCCCATCGTAATCTGCTAAGCGAAAATCTGGGACTGTTACTGAGTTATCCCTACTATCATACTTCCATCCAATGCTAAATGTAATTGATTTGTGACCGTTTGTGCCAAGTTCCTTATTAATTTCTAAATTATTAACAAGGGTTTCCTTGTTCGCCAGAACCAAATCAAGAAGGTTATTTCCCATTGTAGATTCTGTCACAAACTGCTTCAAAAAAACAATCCTGAACTACTTCTAAGAAGTCATTTGATTCTAAATTCCCAGTCAAGAAATTCCAGTCAATGTGACTAAAGTTAAAGTCTCCTAGAATTACTACATTATCGTGCCTTGTGGCCTTAACAATTTCCTCCCATAGTAGTTTCCCTTGGTCCCTATCTAAGTTTGGGGAACGGTATATCACTCCTAGAATCAATTTTTTATGCCCCTCTGAAAATTCTATCCAGACAGACTCTGTATGTGTTACCTCAGACTTAATACCCGTTTTTATGCAACAGTTCAAGCGATCTCGGACATACAGTGCCACCCCACCCCCCTTCCCGACACTTCTATCTACTTGGAACAATTTAAAACCCTGAATGTGACACTCCGAAGGCATGTCCCGACTTTTGGAATTAAACCATGTCTCAGTGATTGCAAATACATCAATGTTACCTACACTAGCAACTAATCTCAACTCATCCATCTTATTCCTAGCACTACGGCAATTAGCATAATATAATTTTAAAGACCCACCTTTCTCTTTACCCTTCCTGCTCATATCTGTTTTTTTCACTAAACCTATTACTGTCCTTGTCGCCTAGTGCCATTGGCTTTCCAATATCCACCTCATTCTGCCTATGACTAGTTCCCCTAGAACTCGTAGTATTACTACACTGGGACTTCACTGTATTCACGCCAAAACCCATACCAATATCCATTCCTAGTTTAAAGTCCTAACAGCTCCCTCCTCTGCCATTGCCAGTGTCCCCACCCCAGACCTAGATAAGTGAACCCCATCCCTGGCATACATGTCATTTCTGCCATAAAAGAGGTCCCAGTTGTCATGAATGTTACCGCATTTTCCTTACAGTATTTGTCCAGCCAGCAATTGACACCAATTGCTCTGGACAACCATTCGTTTCCAACTCCTCTCCTTGGCAAAATACCACATATGACAGGGTTCCCACCCTTCTTCCTAATTATCTCTATTGCTGACCTATATCTGTTAATCAGGTCCTCACTCCTACGTCTGCCAACACCGTTGCCTCCCGCTCTGAGGCAGATAATAGGATTGCTCCCATTACCTTTCATGATGTCGTCCAGAAGGCTAACAATATCCCCCATCCCAGCCCCAGGAAAGCATACCCTGTACAGGCCTCCTCTTCCTGTCCCTTAGACAAAAGGCCCTATCCATAAACTTAACCTGACTGTCTCCAACTAAAACAATGTTCTTACCTTCATTTGTGGAATTTGTCGTGACGTTCTTGGTCTTCACTGGGGTATCAGGGGATATCTCACTCACGTCTGCCAATGCTACCTTGGTGCTCGTTGTGACGTCCCCAGTAGACAACCCCCATTCGTCTGGTAACACCGAAAATGGATTGGAAGTCCTTTTATTTAACATCTTTAATGACCAAACGTTTCGCCCACACAGTATTTAGTGTAAGAATGATAACAATTATAATAATACTAATAATACTGCTACTACTACTAACAATAATAACAATAATAATAATAATAATAATAATGGTAATAATAATAATAATAATAATAATAATAATAATAATAATAATAATAATAATAATAATAATAATAATAATAATAATAACAATAATAATAATAATAATAATAATAATAATAATAATAATAACAATAATATCAAGTTGGAAGAAGAACCAACATCCCGGCACAACAAGTCGCGGATAATAATAATAATAACAATAATAATAACAATAATAATAATAATAATAATAATAATAACAATAACAATAATAATAACAATAATAATAACAATAATAACAATAATAACAATAATAATAATAATAATAATAATAATAATAGTAATATCAAGTTGGAAGAAGAACCAACATCCCGGCACAACAAGTCGCGGATAATGGCGTAATTTGTTGCGCTAATGAGTGATGATAATTAAATCGTCACTAATCGTAGCTGACAGGAAAAATATCAGCGTAAATGTGGCTCTAGAAAATGAGTTAATATGGACAGCATCTGGAATAATACCGATGTATACTGCAAATGTCAGATTAAGACGGATAATAAGAGAAATAACAAAAAGGCACAATACCGTGACTGGAACGATACACAAATAACCCGCACATAAAAGAAAGAAGCGTTTACGACGACGTTTCGGTCCGACTTGAACCATTTACAAAGTTGTGATGAATGGTTTGAAAAACCGACAAGTTGAAGATTGAGACACTTATGCAGCATATGGGAATCTTTATTCAGGAAACGTTTCGCCACACAGTGGCTTCATCAGTCCAATACAAAGAGGAAGGCGTAAGGAGAGGAGGAGTATGAGGTAATCAGTCCCTCAACCTGGAGTCGATGTGTTCAGTCCATCAATCTTGTAGAATGTACTGAATGGACTGAACACATCGACTCCAGGTTGAGGGACTGATTACCTCATTCTCCTCCTCTCCTTACGCCTTCCTCTTTGTATTGGACTGATGAAGCCACTGTGTGGCGAAACGTTTCCTGAATAAAGATTCCCATATGCTGCATAAGTGTCTCAATCTTCATTTACAAAGTTAGTGTGACTTTGTAAATGGTCCATGTCGGACCGAATCGTCGTCGTAAGCTTCTCTCTTTTATGTGCGAGTTGTTTAAGTATAATAAGAGAAAAATGAGACGCGGGTTGACAGGGTCAATCAGCGTCCAACGTCAGGATATTATTACTGTTTTCGCCTCCCAGTGAGTTTTAATTCTCACATAATAGTTAATGTAACTATTTATTGTCCAATATTAGTTGTCTAACAATAGCGAGGCGTTAAGATGTAAACCCCCAGGGAATAATTGTAATAATTGAATAATTATATTCAGTTTAATAATAATTTTGTTTACAGCTCACACATAATTTGTCAGTGTTACTGACTTAATTTTTATAGTAATTATTTAGGGCCCATGTGTTGCTAATTTAAGGTCCAGATGTGTGAGTTTGAGTTATTGAGAAAGTGGCCATAGAAGGAGGAACACTATAGGGACTTAGAAGTCTTAAAGTCTCACAGAAAAAGACAGAGCAGAGTAGAGGTGCCATTAGTACACAAAGAGACTGTACAATAAATGTCTGAGGCCCAAGACTGTTCAACAGCCTCCCAACAGCCATATGGGGAATTACCAATAGACCCCTGGCTCTTTGAAGAGGGAGCTGGACAGGTACCTAAAGTTGGTACCAGATCAGCCGGGCTGTTGTTCGTAAGTTGGTTTATATGGGGACAGCAGTAGCAGCCTGGTTGATCAGGCCCTGATGCACCAGGAGACCTGGTTGTGGCCTTGGCCGCGGGGGCGTTGATCCCCAGAATACCCTCCAGGTAGACTCCAGGCAGGTTATTTCTGAGGCATATAAATATCAATAATTGTAATCTATGTTAATATGTGACAGAGATCTTCCCAATTATGTGAGTTAATTCAAGATTATATCAGTCAATTTCAACAAATAATTTCTCTCAGTAGAATTTTTCAGTCAAATACAGAAACATCAGGTGCAGTAACAAGGTAAATAGTATTTAAGATGGTCAGTCCCTCAGCCTGGAGAAGAGTTTAGTTCCATGGTCTGGAACAAGGTGGTCAGTCCCTCAGCCTGGAGAAGAGTTTAGTTCCATGGTCTGGAACAAGGTGGTCAGTCCCTCAGCCTGGAGAAGAGTTTAGTTCCATGGTCTGGAACAAGGTGGTCAGTCCCTCAGCCTGGAGAAGAGTTTAGTTCCATGGTCTGGAACAAGGTGGTCAGTCCCTCAGCCTGGAGAAGAGTTTAGTTCCATGGTCTGGAACAAGGTGGTCAGTCCCTCAGCCTGGAGAAGAGTTTAGTTCCATGGTCTGGAACAAGGTGGTCAGTCCCTCAGCCTGGAGAAGAGTTTAGTTCCATGGTCTGGAACAAGGTGGTCAGTCCCTCAGCCTGGAGAAGAGTTTAGTTCCATGGTCTGGAACAAGGTGGTCAGTCCCTCAGCCTGGAGAAGAGTTTAGTTCCATGGTCTGGAACAAGGTGGTCAGTCCCTCAGCCTGGAGAAGAGTTTAGTTCCATGGTCTGGAACAAGGTGGTCAGTCCCTCAACCTGGAGAAGAGTTTAGTTCCATGGTCTGGAACAAGGTGGTCAGTCCCTCAGCCTGGAGAAGAGTTTAGTTCCATGGTCTGGAACAAGGTGGTCAGTCCCTCAGCCTGGAGAAGAGATTACTTCCATGGTCTGGAACAAGGTGGTCAGTCCCTCAGCCTGGAGAAGAGTTTAGTTCCATGGTCTGGAACAAGGTGGTCAGTCCCTCAGCCTGGAGAAGAGTTTAGTTCCATGGTCTGGAACAAGGTGGTCAGTCCCTCAGCCTGGAGAAGAGTTTAGTTCCATGGTCTGGAACAAGGTGGTCAGTCCCTCAGCCTGGAGAAGAGTTTAGTTCCATGGTCTGGAACAAGGTGGTCAGTCCCTCAGCCTGGAGAAGAGTTTAGTTCCATGGTCTGAAACAAGGTGGTCAGTCCCTCAACCTGGAGAAGAGTTTAGTTCCATGGTCTGGAACAAGGTGGTCAGTCCCTCAGCCTGGAGAAGAGTTTAGTTCCATGGTCTGGAACAAGGTGGTCAGTCCCTCAGCCTGGAGAAGAGTTTAGTTCCATGGTCTGGAACAAGGTGGTCAGTCCCTCAGCCTGGAGAAGAGTTTAGTTCCATGGTCTGGAACAAGGTGGTCAGTCCCTCAGTCTGGAGAAGAGTTTAGTTCCATGGTCTGGAACAAGGTGGTCAGTCAGTCAGCCTGGAGAAGAGTTTAGTTCCATGGTCTGGAACAAGGTGGTCAGTCCCTCAGCCTTGAGAAGAGATTAGTTCCATGGTCTGGAACAAGGTGGTCAGTCCCTCAGCCTGGAGAAGAGTTTAGTTCCATGGTCTGGAACAAGGTGGTCAGTCCCTCAGCCTGGAGAAGAGTTTAGTTCCATGGTCTGGAACAAGGTGGTGAGTCCCTCAGCCTGGAGAAGAGTTTAGTTCCATGGTCTGGAACAAGGTGGTGAGTCCCTCAACCTGGAGAAGAGTTTAGTTCCATGGTCTGGAACAAGGTGGTCAGTCCCTCAACCTGGAGAAGAGTTTAGTTCCATGGTCTGGAACAAGGTGGTCAGTCCCTCAGCCTGGAGAAGAGTTTAGTTCCATGGTCTGGAACAAGGTGGTCAGTCCCTCAACCTGGAGAAGAGTTTAGTTCCATTTTCTGGAACAAGGTGGTCAGTCCCTCTGCCTGGAGAAGAGTTTAGTTCCATGGTCTGGAACAAGGTGGTCAGTCCCTCAGCCTGGAGAAGAGTTTAGTTCCATGGTCTGGAACAAGGTGGTGAGTCCCTCAGCCTGGAGAAGAGTTTAGTTCCATGGTCTGGAACAAGGTGGTCAGTCCCTCAACCTGGAGAAGAGTTTAGTTCCATGGTCTGGAACAAGGTGGTCAGTCCCTCAACCTGGAGAAGAGTTTAGTTCCATGATCTGGAACAAGGTGGTCAGTCCCTCAACCTGGAGAAGAGTTTAGTTCCATGATCTGGAACAAGGTGGTCAGTCCCTCAACCTGGAGAAGAGTTTAGTTCCATGATCTGGAACAAGGTGGTCAGTCCCTCAACCTGGAGAAGAGTTTAGTTCCATGGTCTGGAACAAGGTGGTCAGTCCCTCAACCAAGCTTGATGGCCTGATCACCTTCCTTTCACTACTACACCTACTGCCTCTGTTTTTGACTGAAAAATCCTACTGTGTAGGCGAAACGTTCCAGCAATAAAGACACTCAGCTGTTGGACAAATGTTCTTAATCATCTCTGGTGATTGTCTCTTGTTTTCCTATTGTTTACTTATTCCAGCTGTTGTTGCCATGTTAAATCCTCTTGACCAGTTTATTGTGTATCAGTAATGTTGTAAGCACTTAACTCAGCTTTATTCTTACATTCAACTATTACCATCTTTTCTAATTTAACTAGTTTATTTGAACAACAAAATCTAATTATTTTAGACATTAGAAGTGACACTATCATCGTTAATAGTCGCTGAAACAATGCACAAATTATCCTAACATATGAGAGAGGAGTTTAACACGATGTTTCGGCCCTACCTGGATCATTTACATTGCTGTCCAAGACGGACAGCAATGTCATGGTAAACTCTTGTATTTGTGGGTAATTTGTTCCAGTCATGATATTGTACCAAGTTGTTCTTTAATTAATAGTCGCTGTTCCCTGAATTGAATGTTGTTTAATGGAAAGAATTGTGCTTAAGTGCTGTCTAGACCCTAGTCTAGTGTGTAAGCCACTGGGACAGTGTGTAAGCCACTGGGACAGTGTGTAAGTCACTGGGCCAGTGTGTAAGTCACTGGGCCAGTGTGTAAGTCACTGGGCCAGTGTGTAAGTCACTGGGACAGTGTGTAAGCCACTGGGACAGTGTGTAAGTCACTGGGCCAGTGTGTAAGTCACTGGGCCAGTGTGTAAGTCACTGGGCCAGTGTGTAAGTCACTGGGCCAGTGTGTAAGTCACTGGGCCAGTGTGTAAGTCACTGGGCCAGTGTGTAAGTCACTGGGCCAGTGTGTAAGTCACTGGGACAGTGTGTAAGCCACTGGGACAGTGTGTAAGTCACTGGGCCAGTGTGTAAGTCACTGGGCCAGTGTGTAAGTCACTGGGCCAGTGTGTAAGTCACTGGGCCAGTGTGTAAGTCACTGGGCCAGTGTGTAAGCCACTGGGACAGTGTGTAAGCCACTGGGACAGTGTGTAAGTCACTGGGCCAGTGTGTAAGTCACTGGGCCAGTGTGTAAGTCACTGGGCCAGTGTGTAAGTCACTGGGCCAGTGTGTAAGTCACTGGGACAGTGTGTAAGCCACTGGGACAGTGTGTAAGTCACTGGGCCAGTGTGTAAGTCACTGGGCCAGTGTGTAAGTCACTGGGCCAGTGTGTAAGTCACTGGGCCAGTGTGTAAGTCACTGGGACAGTGTGTAAGTCACTGGGACAGTGTGTAAGTCACTGGGACAGTGTGTAAGTCACTGGGACAGTGTGTAAGTCACTGGGACAGTGTGTAAGTCACTGGGCCAGTGTGTAAGTCACTGGGCCAGTGTGTAAGTCACTGGGCCAGTGTGTAAGTCACTGGGCCAGTGTGTAAGTCACTGGGCCAGTGTGTAAGTCACTGGGCCAGTGTGTAAGCCACTGGGACAGTGTGTAAGTCACTGGGCCAGTGTGTAAGTCACTGGGACAGTGTGTAAGTCACTGGGACAGTGTGTAAGTCACTGGGCCAGTGTGTAAGTCACTGGGCCAGTGTATGTATATCACTGTATGATATACATGTATATCACTGTATGATATACATGTATAATACTGTATGATATACATGTATACCACTGTATGATATACATGTATATCACTGTATGATATACATGTATATCACTGTATGATATACATGTATAATACTGTATGATATACATGTATACCACTGTATGATATACATGTATATCACTGTATGACATACATGTATATCACTGTATGATATACATGTATATCACTGTATGATATACATGTATATCACTGTATGATATACATGTATATCACTGTATGATATACATCTATACCACTGTATGATATACATGTAAATCACTGTATGATATACATGTATATCACTGTATGATATACATGTATATCACTGTATGATATACATGTATATCACTGTATGATATACATCTATACCACTGTATGATATACATGTATACCACTGTATGATATACATGTATATCACTGTATGATATACATGTATATCACTGTATGATATACATGTATAATACTGTATGATATACATGTATACCACTGTATGATATACATGTATACCACTGTATGATATACATGTATACCACTGTATGATATACATGTATACCACTGTATGATATACATGTATACCACTGTATGATATACATGTATATCACTGTATGATATACATGTATATCATTGTATGATATACATGTATACCACTGTATGATATACATGTATATCACTGTATGATATACATGTATACCACTGTATGATATACATGTATACCACTGTATGATATACATGTATACCACTGTATGATATACATGTATACCACTGTATGATATACATGTATATGTATGAGATACACTGTATGAGATACATGTATATCATTGTATGATATACATGTATACCACTGTATGATATACATGTATATCACTGTATGATATACATGTATACCACTGTATGATATACATGTATATCACTGTATGATATACATGTATAATATTGTATGATATACATGTATACCACTGTATGATATACATGTATACCACTGTATGATATACATGTATACCACTGTATGATATACATGTATACCACTGTATGATATACATGTATATCACTGTATGATATACATGTATATCACTGTATGATATACATGTATATCACTGTATGATATACATGTATACCACTGTATGATATACATGTATACCACTGTATGATATACATGTATATCACTGTATGATATACATGTATACCACTGTATGATATACATGTATACCACTGTATGATATACATGTATACCACTGTATGATATACATGTATACCACTGTATGATATACATGTATACCACTGTATGATATACATGTATACCACTCTATGATATACATGTATACCACTGTATGATATACATGTATATCACTGTATGATATACATGTATATCATTGTATGATATACATGTATACCACTGTATGATATACATGTATATCACTGTATGATATACATGTATACCACTGTATGATATACATGTATATCACTGTATGATATACATGTATAATATTGTATGATATACATGTATACCACTGTATGATATACATGTATACCACTGTATGATATACATGTATATCACTGTATGATATACATGTATATCACTGTATGATATACATGTATATCACTGTATGATATACATGTATACCACTGTATGATATACATGTATACCACTGTATGATATACATGTATATCACTGTATGATATACATGTATACCACTGTATGATATACATGTATACCACTGTATGATATACATGTATACCACTGTATGATATACATGTATATCACTGTATGATATACATGTATATCACTGTATGATACATAACACAGGCGGCAAATTACCCTAAATGGGACATATTACTTCGAAATTTGGAAATATACCTTAAATGGGTAAAATGCCCCAAAATGGGGTAAATTACCCCAAATGGGGAAAATTAAAAATTCTGAGTTAATGAATGTTTAATAAACTTGTAAATAAAACTGTAGTTTAATTTTTCATTTTATTATATTATCAATTTTTTGTTTTATATTAAAAGTTGGTTTATCATGTATAAAACATACTTAATAGCTTGTATGTCTGTATGACTGTATGACTGTATGACTGTATGACTGTATGACTGTATGACTGTATGACTGTATTCTTCATATTTTAAATTTCAATGTTCCTTGCGTTTTGCTGATTTTCTGGACTTTCAGGTGTTTTGGGGTATCGGGAAGATGGAAGTATCGGGAAGATGACAATATCGGGAAGATGGAAGGGAAGATGGAAGTATCGGGAAGATGGCAGTATCGGGAAGATAGAGGAAATACATTGAGAAACTGTTAAATGTTTATGAAGATAGGGCAGCTGTGATTTCGTTCATTGGACAGGGAGGTACAACATCTTGTAGGAGCGAGGAAGAGTCAGGTGTGAGTGTTGGGAGGTGTGTGTGAGGCAGTTAATTCACCGACTTCTGAGTTAAACAGGGAGGTACAACATATTGTAGGAGCGAGGAAGAGTCAGGTGTGAGTGTTGGGAGGTGTGTGTGAGGCAGTTAATTCACCGACTTCTGAGTTAAACAGGGAGGTACAACATCTTGTAGGAGCGAGGAAGAGTCAGGTGTGAGTGTTGGGAGGTGTGTGTGAAGCAGTTAATTCACCGACTTCTGAGTTAAACAGGGAGGTACAACATCTTGTAGGAGCGAGGAAGAGTCAGGTGTGAGTGTTGGGAGGTGTGTGTGAGGCAGTTAATTCACCGACTTCTGAGTTAAACAGGGAGGTACAACATCTTGTAGGAGCGAGGAAGAGTCAGGTGTGAGTGTTGGGAGGTGTGTGTGAGGCAGTTAATTCACCGACTTCTGAGTTAAACAGGGAGGTACAACATCCTGTAGGAGCGAGGAAGAGTCAGGTGTGAGTGTTGGGAGGTGTGTGTGAGGCAGTTAATTCACCGACCTCTGAGTTAAACAGGGAGGTACAACATCTTGTAGGAGCGAGGAAGAGTCAGGTGTGAGTGTTGGGAGGTGTGTGTGAGGCAGTTAATTCACCGACTTCTGAGTTAAACAGAGAGGTACAACATCTTGTAGGAGCGAGGAAGAGTCAGGTGTGAGTGTTGGGAGGTGTGGGTGAGGCAGTTAATTCACCGACCTCTGAGTTAAACAGGGAGGTACAACATCTTGTAGGAGCGAGGAAGAGTCAGGTGTGAGTGTTGGGAGGTGTGTGTGAGGCAGTTAATTCACCGACCTCTGAGTAAAACAGGGAGGTACAACATCTTGTAGGAGCGAGGAAGAGTCAGGTGTGAGTGTTGGGAGGTGTGGGTGAGGCAGTTAATTCACCGACCTCTGAGTTAAACATGGAGGTACAACATCTTGTAGGAGCGAGGAAGAGTCAGGTGTGAGTGTTGGGAGGTGTGTGTGAGGCAGTTAATTCACCGACCTCTGAGTTAAACAATCTACTCAGAGTTTAATTATCTTACATTTGGAAGCTAAAACATCGAGATGGTACATCAAGTCATCTTCTGGGCCACTTTCTGCCGACTGACCCGACTTCCTCTTCCGGAATGTTGTTTCTTCTTCTCACTTGACATTATAATTATTATTATTATTATTATTATTATTATTATTATTATTATGATTATTATTATTATTATTAAGATAAATACGGGAAAATTAAAAAATATTCCACACCTACTGTATGGGCGAGACTTTTGATCAGTAAAGCCACCCAACTGTTCCTGTGTCTTAATGTTCAACTTTAGGTATTTTATACCATTATACAACACCTGTAATAAATTATGCAATAACTGTAGTAAATTATACAGCAACCACAGTAAATTAGACAATAACTGCAGTAAATTATACAATAACAGCAGTAAATTATACAATAATAGCAGTAAATTATTCAATAACTGCAGTAAATTATACAACAACAGCAGTAAATTATACAATAATAGCAGTAAATTATACAATAACTGCAGTAAATTATACAATAACAGCAGTAAATTATACAAAACCTATAATAAATTATACAATAAGTGCAGTAAATTATACAATAACTGCAGTAAATTATACAATAACAGCAGTAAATTATTCAATAACTGCAGTAAATTATACAATAACAGCAGTAAATTGTTCAATAACTGCAGTAAATTATACAATAACTGCAGTAAATTATACAACAGCAGTAAATTATTCAATAACTGCAGTAAATTATACAATAACAGCAGTAAATTATACAATAAGTGCAGTAAATTATACAACAACAGCAGTAAATTATTCAATAACTGCAGTAAATTATACAATAACAACAGTAAATTGTTCAATAACTGCAGTAAATTATACAATAACAGCAGTAAATTATTCAATAACTGCAGTAAATAACACAATAACAGCAGTAAATTATACAATAACTGCAGTAAATTATACTATAACTGCAGTAAATTATACAATAACTGCAGTAAATTATACAATAACTGCAGTAAATTATACAACAACAGCAGTAAATTGTTCATTAACTGCAGTAAATTATACAATAACAGCAGTAAATTATTCAATAACTGCAGTAAATTATACAATAACAGCAGTAAATTATACAATAACTGCAGTAAATTATACAATAACTGCAGTAAATTATACAATAACAGCAGTAAATTATTCAATAACTGCAGTAAATTATACAATAACTGCATTAAATTATACAATATCAGCAGTAAATTATACAATAACTGCAGTAAATTATGCTATAACTGCAGTAAATTATACAATAACTGCAGTAAATTATACAATAACTGCAGTAAATTATACAACAACAGCAGTAAATTGTTCATTAACTGCAGTAAATTATACAATAACAGCAGTAAATTATTCAATAACTGCAGTAAATTATACAATAACAGCAGTAAATTATACAATAACTGCAGTAAATTATACAATAACTGCAGTAAATTATACAATAACAGCAGTAAATTATTCAATAACTGCAGTAAATTATACAATAACTGCAGTAAATTATACAATAACAGCAGTAAATTATACAATAACTGCAGTAAATTATACAATAACAGCAGTAAATTATACAATAACTGCAGTAAATTATACAATAACAGCAGTAAATTATATAAAACCTATAACAAATTATACAATCAGTGCAGTAAATTATACAATAACTGCAGTAAATTATACAATAACTGCAGTAAATTATACAACAACAGCAGTAAATTGTTTAATAACTGCAGTAAATTATACAATAACAGCAGTAAATTATTCAATAACTGCAGTAAATTATACAATAACAGCAGTAAATTATACAATAACTGCAGTAAATTATACAATAACTGCAGTAAATTATACAATAACTGCAGTAAATTATACAATAACTGCAGTAAATTATACAATAACTGCAGTAAATTATACAACAACAGCAGTAAATTGTTTAATAACTGCAGTAAATTATACAACAACAGCAGTAAATTGTTCAATAACTGCAGTAAATTATACAATAACAGCAGTAAATTATTCAATAACTGCAGTAAATTATACAATAACAGCAGTAAATTATACAATAACTGCAGTAAATTATACAATAACTGCAGTAAATTATACAATAACAGCAGTAAATTATTCAATAACTGCAGTAAATTATACAATAACTGCAGTAAATTATACAATAACAGCAGTAAATTATACAATAACTGCAGTAAATTATACAATAACAGCAGTAAATTATACAATAACTGCAGTAAATTATACAATAACCGCAGTAAATTATTCAATAACTGCAGTAAATTATACAATAACTGCAGTAAATTATACAATAACAGCAGTAAATTATATAAAACCTATAATAAATTATACAATCAGTGCAGTAAATTATACAATAACTGCAGTAACTTATACAATAACTGCAGTAAATTATACAACAACAGCAGTAAATTGTTCAATAACTGCAGTAAATTATACAATAACAGCAGTAAATTATTCAATAACTGCAGTAAATTATACAATAACAGCAGTAAATTGTTCAATAACTGCAGTAAATTATACAATAACTGCAGCAAATTATACAATAACAGCAGTAAATTATTCAATTACTGCAGTAAATTATACAATAACTGCAGTAAATTATACAATAACAGCAGTAAATTATATAAAACCTATAATAAATTATACAATCAGTGCAGTAAATTATACAATAACTGCAGTAAATTATACAATAACTGCAGTAAATTATACAACAACAGCAGTAAATTGTTCAATAACTGCAGTAAATTATACAATAACAGCAATAAATTATTCAATAACTGCAGTAAATTATACAATAACAGCAGTAAATTATACAATAACTGCAGTAAATTATACAATAACTGCAGTAAATTATACAATAACTGCAGTAACTTATACAATAACTGCAGTAAATTATACAACAACAGCAGTAAATTGTTCAATAACTGCAGTAAATTATACAATAACAGCAGTAAATTATTCAATAACTGCAGTAAATTATACAATAACAGCAGTAAATTATACAATAACTGCAGTAAATTATACAATAACTGCAGTAAATTATACAATAACTGCAGTAAATTATACAATAACTGCAGTAAATTATACAATAACTGCAGTAAATTATACAACAACAGCAGTAAATTATTCAATAACTGCAGTAAATTATACAATAACAGCAGTAAATTGTTCAATAACTGCAGTAAATTATACAATAACTGCAGTAAATTATACAATAACAGCAGTAAATTATATATAACCTATAATAAATTATACAATCAGTGCAGTAAATTATACAATAACTGCAGTAAATTATACAATAACTGCAGTAAATTATACAAGAACAGCAGTAAATTGTTCAATAACTGCAGTAAATTATACAATAACAGCAGTAAATTATTCAATAACTGCAGTAAATTATACAATAACTGCAGTAAATTATACAATAACTGCAGTAAATTATACAATACCTGCAGTAAATTATACAACAACAGCAGTAAATTGTTCAATAACTGCAGTAAATTATACAATAACAACAGTAAATTGTTCAATAACTGCAGTAAATTATACAATAACCGCAGTAAATTATACAATAACAGCAGTAAATTATATAAAACCTATAATAAATTATACAATCAGTGCAGTAAATTATACAATAACTGCAGTAAATTATACAATAACTGCAGTAAATTATACAAGAACAGCAGTAAATTGTTCAATAACTGCAGTAAATTATACAATAACAGCAGTAAATTATTCAATAACTGCAGTAAATTATACTATAACTGCAGTAAATTATACAATAACTGCAGTAAATTATACAATACCTGCAGTAAATTATACAACAACAGCAGTAAATTGTTCAATAACTGCAGTAAATTATACAATAACAGCAGTAAATTATTCAATAACTGCAGTAAATTATACAATAACAGCAGTAAATTATACAATAACTGCGGTAAATTATACAATAACTGCAGTAAATTATACAATAACAGCAGTAAATTATTCAATAACTGCAGTAAATTATACAATAACTGCAGTAAATTATACAATAACAGCAGTAAATTATACAATAACTGCAGTAAATTATACAAAAACAGCAGTAAATTATTCAATAACTGCAGTAAATTATACAATAACTGCAGTAAATTATACAATAACAGCAGTAAATTATACAATAACTGCAGTAAATTATGCAATAACAGCAGTAAATTATTCAATAACTGCAGTAAATTATGCAAAACCTATAATAAATTATACAATCAGTGCAGTAAATTATACAATAACTGCAGTAAATTATACGATAACTACAGTAAATTTTACAATAACTACAGTAAATTATACAGTAACTAGAATAAATTATAATAACTACGTTATTTGTTATGTATGTGTTACCACAGATACTTTGTGTTACTTTCTGGTCGTCATTTATTTCTGTTATCTTGAGAAGCTTTAGTTAAATTTGTCGGATCATTGTTAGTTGTTAGTTAGTTGTGGTCGTTCTAGGTAACTTACACTATGTCGGATCATTGTTAGTTGTTAGTTAGTTGTGGTCGTTCTAGGTAACTTACACTATGTCGGATCATTGTTAGTTGTTAGTTAGTTGTGGTCGTTCTAGGTAACTTACACTATGTCGGATCATTGTTAGTTGTGGTCGTTCTAGGTAACTTACACTATGTCAGATCATTGTTAGTTGTTAGTTAGTTGTGGTCGTTCTAGGTAACTTACACTATGTCGGATCATTGTATTTTGAGTTAGTTGTGGTCGTTCTAGGTAACTTACACTATGTCGGATCATTGTTAGTTGTTAGTTAGTTGTGGTCGTTCTAGGTAACTTACACTATGTCGGATCATTGTTAGTTGTTAGTTAGTTGTGGTCGTTCTAGGTAACTTACACTATGTCGGATCATTGTTAGTTGTGGTCGTTCTAGGTAACTTACACTATGTCGGATCATTGTTAGTTGTTAGTTAGTTGTGGTCGTTCTAGGTAACTTACACTATGTCGGATCATTGTATTTCGAGTTAGTTGTGGTCGTTCTAGGTAACTTTCACTATGTCGGATCATTGTATTTTGAGTTAGTTGTGGTCGTTCTAGGTAACTTACACTATGTCGGATCATTGTTAGTTGTTAGTTAGTTGTGGTCGTTCTAGGTAACTTACACTGTGTCGGATCATTGTTAGTTGTTAGTTAGTTGTGGTCGTTCTAGGTAACTTACACTATGTCTGATCATTGTTAGTTGTTAGTTAGTTGTGGTCGTTCTAGGTAACTTACACTATGTCGGATCATTGTTAGTTGTGGTCGTTCTAGGTAACTTACACTATGTATCATAATTGTACTTATGTGTACCTGTGCCTAGATAAACTTATTCTAGGTCACCTAACTTTCTTTCCTGTAATAAACTATGTCTAGTATTTTCTAGTTGCATGATGTGTTGGTTGCTAGTTGAACTAGAGAGAATACTTTTGTTGCATGATGGTATACTGTCTGATGTTATTTAAGACAGAATGTTATATTTGTGCAGTATTGATACTGGGTGATTGTCCCGTCTGTTATCTTAGTTTGTTCTTCCTCTGGTAAATAAAACGGACGGTGGTGTCATATTCACGTTGTTGTCGTGTTCCCAATGTCGTTGTTAGAACTTCGACGGAGGGCTGCATCTGCTGTGCTGTCGTGCTATCAATGTCATGGTTGGAACTACGGCCGGAGGGCTGCATCTGCTGTGCTGTCGTGTTGTCAGTGTCGTGGTTGGAACTACGTCCAGAGGGCTGCATTTGCTGTGCTGTCGTGTTGTCAGTGTCGTGGTTGGAACTACGTCCAGAGGGCTGCATCTGCTGTGCTGTCGTGTTGTCAGTGTCGTGGTTGGAACTACGTCCAGAGGGCTGCATCTGCTGTGCTGTCGTGTTCTCAATATCGTTGTTGGAACTACGTCCAGAGGGCTGCATCTGCTGTGCTGTCGTGTTGTCAGTGTCGTGGTTGGAACTACGTCCAGAGGGCTGCATCTGCTGTGCTGTCGTGTTGTCAGTGTCGTTGTTGGAACTACGTCCAGAGGGCTGCATCTGCTGTGCTGTCGTGTTGTCAGTGTCGTGGTTGGAACTACGTCCAGAGGGCTGCATCTGCTGTGCTGTCGTGTTCTCAATGTCGTTGTTGGAACTACGTCCAGAGGGCTGCATCTGCTGTGCTGTCGTGTTGTCAGTGTCGTGGTTGGAACTACGGCCGGAGGGCTGCATCTGCTGTGCTGTCGTGTTGTCAGTGTCGTGGGAGAGGCCATCTTAAATATAGCGACAAATCCAGTTGTTCGGTCGCTCTTGTTCTGTCGTGTTCATTGTGTCATCGTATGAATTGTACACTGTGATGTAGGTAGGAGAATGAGCTGAAAGCTGCCCATAGATCCACTCGTCGTATATGTGTTCTTCCAGAACTACAGTCGACACTGGCGCTGTTTCTGCTGATAACGGAGAATCTCCTGAAAGATGATACAGTTATGTCAGACAAAAGCAATATTTGAACTGAAGAGTATGTGTGTGTGTATAGTCAACATATTGTACTCACCTAATTGTGGTTGCAGGTGTCGATTCAAAGCTCCTAGCCTAGATTCTTCACTGGTCGCTACTAGGTTCTCTCTCTCCCTTCTCTATAAGCTTTATCATACCTCATTTTAAAACTATGTATGGGTACTGCCTCCAATACATCACTTTCCAGACTATTCCAATTCCTGACAACTATATAGCTGATGAAATACTTCCTAACATCCCTCTGGCTCATCTCAGTTATCAGTTTCCATTTGTTTTGTTGTTGTTGTGTCCCATTTCTGGAATATCCTGTTTTTGTCCACCTTGCCAATTCCTCACGGTATTTTATGTCGTTATTGTATCCTCCCTATCTCTCCTGTCCTCCAGTGTCGTCAAGTCGATTTCCCTTAACCTTTCTTCGTTGGACATTTCCTTTAGCTCCGTTACTAGTTTTGCTGCAAACCTTTGTACTTTCTCTAATTTATTGAGGTGTTTGACCAGGTGTGGGTTACAGGCTGGTGCTGCATAATCCAATATGGGTCTGACATGCACGGTGTAGAGAGCCTTGAACGATTCTTCACTGTGGTATTGGAATGGTATTCTCAGGTTTGTCAGGCGCCCATATGCTGGTTGATGTGCACCTCAGGAGATGTGCTCGGTATTATACTCACCCCAAGATCCTTTTCCTTGAGTGAGGTTTGCAGTCTTTGGCCCCCTTGTCTGTACTCTGTCTGTGGTCTTCTTTGCCCTTCCCCGATCTTCACGACTTTGCATCTGGTGAAGTTAAACTCAAGGAGCCAGTTGCTGGACCAGCCTTGCAGCTTGTCCAGGTCCCATTGTAATCCTGTGTGATGCTCATCCGATTTAATTCTCCTCATTAACTTCACGTCATCTGCAAACAGGGACACTTCTGAGTTTATCCCTTCCAGCATGTCATTCACATATAATAGAAATAGTAATGGTCCTAGGAATGACGCCTGTGGAACCCCGCTAGTCACAGGCGCCCACACAGAAGCCTCCTCACTTACCATGACTCGTTGTTGCCTCCCTGTCAAGTATTCTCTGATCTATTGCAGTGCCTTGTGTAGAGCTGTGTTGAAAGCCATCTTGAACTCCAAGAAAAAGCAATCAGCTCACTCCTCTCTCTCCTGTCTTACTTCCATTACCTTATCATAAAACTCCAGTAGTTTTGTGACTCAAGATTTCCCGTCCGTGAAACTGTGCTGATTGTCGTTGATAAGCTTATTCCCTTTTAGGTGCTCCACCACTCTCCTCCTGATAATCTTCTCCATGACTTTGCATACTATACACTGCAGTCTTACTGGACTGTAGTTTAATGCCTCATGTCTATCACCTTAAAAATTGGGACTATATTTGCTGTCTTCTACACCCCAGGTAGTTGCCCAATTTCAGTGGATGTGTTGAAGATTGTTGTTAGTGGTGCTCACAGCATCTCTGGTCCCTCTCTTAGGACTCACGAGAGATGTTGCCAGGTCCCACCGCCTTTGAGGTATCTAGTGTACTTAGCAGTGTCTTCATCCTCGGTTGTGTGTATTTTGTTCTGTACTTAGCTGGGTGTTAGTGGATTGGTGTGGGTCGCATCCTGGGTGTTAGTAGACTGGTGTGGGTCGCATCCTGGGTGTTAAAGGACTGGTGTGGGTCGCATTCTGGGTGTTAGTAGACTGGTGTGGGTCGCATCCTGGGTGTTAAAGGACTGGTGTGGGTCGCATTCTGGGTGTTAGTGGACTGGTGTGGGTGTCAGTGGTACCAGTTACCAGTAACCAGTTACCAGTAGTGTTACGAGTATGGCCATACCAGTTATATTTTATAACAGAATATGCTAATGTTAATATTGTATTATATTATGATTTATTAGCAGTTGTTAATATTGTCATGTAGTGGGAACCCACTAGTGTAAGTGCCGGTTAGCACTTCAGGTACTTAAGTCTCCCTCAGTCACTTGACCAACGTGACGTCGGCTTACCACTCAGTGGTACCGGCAGTAGGTTCACAGCACCTGCTCAGAGTAGGTTCACCACCCTTGCTCAGAGTAGGTTCTCAGCCCTTGCTCTGAGTAGGTTCTCAGCCCTTGCTCTGAGTAGGTTCTCAGCCCTTGCTCTGAGTAGGTTCTCAGCCCTTGCTCTGAGTAGGTTCACAGCCCTTGCTCTGAGTAGGTTCACAGCCCTTGCTCTGAGTAGGTTCACAGCCCTTGCTCTGAGTAGGTTCTCAGCCCTTGCTCCGAGTAGGTTCTCAGCCCTTGCTCTGAGTAGGTTCTCAGCCCTTGCTCTGAGTAGGTTCTCAGCCCTTGCTCTGAGTAGGTTCTCAGCCCTTGCTCAGAGTAGGTTCTCAGCCCTTGCTCTGAGTAGGTTCTCAGCCCTTGCTCTGAGTAGGTTCACAGCCCTTGCTCTGAGTAGGTTCTCAGCCCTTGCTCTGAGTAGGTTCTCAGCCCTTGCTCTGAGTAGGTTCTCAGCCCTTGCTCTGAGTAGGTTCACAGCCCTTGCTCTGAGTAGGTTCACAGCCCTTGCTCTGAGTAGGTTCTCAGCCCTTGCTCTGAGTAGGTTCTCAGCCCTTGCTCTGAGTAGGTTCTCAGCCCTTGCTCTGAGTAGGTTCACAGCCCTTGCTCTGAGTAGGTTCACAGCCCTTGCTCTGAGTAGGTTCTCAGCCCTTGCTCTGAGTAGGTTCTCAGCCCTTGCTCTGAGTAGGTTCTCAGCCCTTGCTCTGAGTAGGTTCTCAGCCCTTGCTCAGAGTAGGTTCTCAGCCCTTGCTCTGAGTAGGTTCTCAGCCCTTGCTCAGAGTAGGTTCTCAGCCCTTGCTCTGAGTAGGTTCTCAGCCCTTGCTCTGAGTAGGTTCACAGCCCTTGCTCTGAGTAGGTTCTCAGCCCTTGCTCTGAGTAGGTTCTCAGCCCTTGCTCTGAGTAGGTTCACAGCCCTTGCTCTGAGTAGGTTCACAGCCCTTGCTCTGAGTAGGTTCTCAGCCCTTGCTCTGAGTAGGTTCTCAGCCCTTGCTCTGAGTAGGTTCTCAGCCCTTGCTCTGAGTAGGTTCTCAGCCGTTGCTCAGAGTAGGTTCTCAGCCCTTGCTCAGAGTAGGTTCTCAGCCCTTGCTCTGAGTAGGTTCTCAGCCCTTGCTCAGAGTAGGTTCTCAGCCCTTGCTCTGAGTAGGTTCTCAGCCCTTGCTCAGAGTAGGTTCTCAGCCCTTGCTCAGAGTAGGTTCTCAGCCCTTGCTCTGAGTAGGTTCTCAGCCCTTGCTCTGAGTAGGTTCTCAGCCCTTGCTCTGAGTAGGTTCACAGCCCTTGCTCTGAGTAGATTCTCAGCCCTTGCTCAGAGTAGGTTCTCAGCCCTTGCTCTGAGTAGGTTCTCAGCCCTTGCTCTGAGTAGGTTCTCAGCCCTTGCTCTGAGTAGGTTCTCAGCCCTTGCTCTGAGTAGGTTCTCAGCCCTTGCTCTGAGTAGGTTCTCAGCCCTTGCTCTGAGTAGGTTCTCAGCCCTTGCTCTGAGTAGGTTCTCAGCCCTTGCTCTGAGTAGGTTCTCAGCCCTTGCTCTGAGTAGGTTCTCAGCCCTTGCTCTGAGTAGGTTCTCAGCCCTTGCTCTGAGTAGGTTCACAGCCCTTGCTCTGAGTAGGTTCTCAGCCCTTGCTCTGAGTAGGTTCTCAGCCCTTGCTCTGAGTAGGTTCTCAGCCCTTGCTCAGAGTAGGTTCTCAGCCCTTGCTCTGAGTAGGTTCTCAGCCCTTGCTCAGAGTAGGTTCTCAGCCCTTGCTCAGAGTAGGTTCACAGCCCTTGCTCTGAGTAGGTTTCCACACACTCTCAGTTTGTTCATACTCTTCTGAGCACATTCAGGCACTCTGCCTTTAATACATTCCCTCGCTCTAGAAGATCACTTAGTCCCAGACAACGTGTACTTTTATGTATAACACTCCAAGAGAGAGAGAGAGAACTTTGTATCATATACTAAGTTTTATATGGATTCTTATATAATGAATATCCCATTTTATTTAGTCGGATCAGTCTTCTAATGAAAATCCCCATATTAAATTGACGTGTGTCTAAGGACAACTAGACGAGAGCTGGATTCGACATATTGTTACGGAAAGGGGCCAAAACAGGCCCATAAACATGGCCCAGGTGTAACAAGTAGTATGACTGGTAACTGGTTACTGGTAACTGTGTAAATCATTGACTGCTATTCATGTTGCTGCTGACCAAAGCATGTTTTTGAACACCGCTCACCCCCTAAGCACTGGTGGGTCAGTCTGAGATAGAGAGCAGAGAGAGGCAGGGCGGCTGATGGTGCTTCCCATACTTTCCGTTATAATTATATGTACTAACCAGCCTACGTGAGTGTTCTTACCCCCATCTACGTTATCGTTATCGAACCCACATGATAAATTGGTGACAGCGGCGTGGGCTTGGATTTACGGGTATTTCCGACGTTAGAAGACTGTTTGTGGGGTGCCGGCAGGTCAGAGGTGAACCGTCTCTGCCACCTCCAGCTAGCCCCTTACCACCCTGTGTCACTCCAACCTGCAAGCCTGTTGCAGCCGTCTTTCAAGCTTCCTGGCTTAGTTCGTGTGCTAATTGCTTCAATCTCCGAGGGGTTGACCCGGATTTTGCAATTAAGCCAGTCAGTAAGCCAGAGTGTGGGAGTGAGACCCCAGTGGAAATAAGTCACTCTGTCTGACTTTTTTGGGTTATCCCAGGTTCTCTACACATATGCTGCTATGTATGATAATTCTATGTAACTGTATTTGTGTATACCTGAATAAACTTACTTACTTACTTACTTACTTAGTCAGCCTGCCTCAGCCTATCATCCAGCCTGTCTCCTGTCATCCACCTGCTCCTTTATGTTGTGTGCATCGTTACACGTCTTCCAGTCAGCCATTGTCGTGGGTTAAGCAAGCATGACAAGCCAGCATCCTAACCCAGCTGAGAGAGAGAAGTAAGCCACGCAAGTTCCTCTGAAGTATTGTCTCCTATATCGCTTTGTGCTCCCAGATAGATGCTGGTAAGAGTGGTTTTCACCATCCCTGTGGCATATTGTGGCTTAGTTAAGCCACCTGGTGTTTTCTTGTGAGTGGTGAGACTGTGCGCCAGTGAGCGCCAGCTAGTTAAGTCACGCTCCCATCACCCACCTGCCACCCACTCCCCACCTCATCTACCTGTGGGTTTTTTTCACCCTTGTACAGGGTCCTAGTACTGTTTTGGCTCACATAATTGGACCGTCTGTGTAAATCATTGACTGCTATTCATGTTGCTGCTGACCATAGCATGTTTTTAAACACCGCTCACCCCCTAAGGACTGGTGGGGCAGTCTGAGATAGAGAGCAGAAAGGGCAGGGCGGCCTGGTGCTTCCCATACTTTCCGGTATGATACAATTGTACGTACTAACCAGCCTACGAGAGTGTTCTTACCCCCATCTACGTTATCGAACCCACAAGACATGGGTCGCATCCTGGGTGTTACTGGACTGGTGTGGGTCACATCCTGGGTGTTAGTGGACTGGTGTGGGTCGCATCCTGGAACAAAACTGACCTAATTTGCTGGAAATGCTGTACATACCAAGGGACTTTCTATATAGTAGTATGTCATAGGTGTCAGCTATGGTCTGTATAAGTTGTATCATGTACTGGCAGTAAATAAAGAAATTAGAATTGTTAATATAATTATTAAGACTGATTAAAGTGAAACACATCAGAATCTGAGGATCTGTCTTTTCCAGACTCAGCCACATAGTGATGGCTGACTCAGCCACATAGTGATGGCTGACTCAGCCACATAGTGATGGCTGACTCAGCCACATAGTGATGGCTGACTCAGCCACATAGTGATGGCTGACTCAGCCACATAGTGATGGCTGACTCAGCCACATAGTGATGGCTGACTCAGCCACATAGTGATGGCTGACTCAGCCACATAGTGATGACTGACTCAGTCACATAGTGATGGCTGACTCAGCCACATAGTGATGGCTGACTCAGCCACATAGTGATGGCTGACTCAGCCACATAGTGATGGCTGACTCAGCCACATAGTGATGGCTGACTCAGCCACATAGTGATGGCTGACTCAGCCACATAGTGATGGCTGACTCAGCCACATAGTGATGGCTGACTCAGCCACATAGTGATGGCTGACTCAGCCACATAGTGATGGCTGACTCAGCCACATAGTGATGGCTGACTCAGCCACATAGTGATGGCTGACTCAGCCACATAGTGATGGCTGACTCAGCCATATAGTGATGGCTGACTCAGCCACATAGTGATGACTGACACAGCCACATAGTGATGGCTGACTTAGTCACATAGTGATGGCTGACTCAGCAACATAGTGATGGCTGACTCAGCCACATAGTGATGACTGACACAGCCACATAGTGATGGCTGACTTAGTCACATAGTGATGGCTGACTCAGCCACATAGTGATGACTGACTCAGCAACATAGTGATGGCTGACTCAACCACATAGTGATGACTGACTCAGCCACATAGTGATGACTGACACAGCCACATAGTGATGACTGACACAGCCACATAGTGATGGCTGACTCAGCCACATAGTGATGGCTGACTCAGCCACATAATGATGGCTGACTCAGCCACATAGTGATGGCTTACTCAGCAACATAGTGATGACTGACACAGCCACATAGTGATGACTGACACAGCCACATAGTGATGGCTGACTCAGCCACATAGTGATGGCTGACTCAGCCACATAGTGATGGCTGACTCAGCAACATAGTGGTGACTGATACAGCCACATAGTGATGGCTGACTCAGCCACATAGTGATGGCTGACACACCCACATAGTGATGACTGACACAGCAACATAGTGATGACTGAAACAGCCACATAGTGATGACTGACACAGCCACATAGTGATGGCTGACTCAGCCACATAGTGATGGCTGACTCAGCCACATAGTGATGACTGACACAGCCACATAGTGATGGCTGACTCAGCCACATAGTGATGGCCGACTCAGCCACATAGTGATGGCTGACTCAGCCACATAGTGATAGCTGACTCAGCAACATAGTGATGACTGACTCAGCCACATAGTGATGGCTGACTCAGCCACATAGTGATGGCTGACTCAGCCACATAGTCATGGCTGACTCAGCCACATAGTGATGGCTGACTCAGCCACATAGTGATGGCTGACTCAGCCACATAGTGATGGCTGACTCAGCCACATAGTGATGGCTGACTCAGCCACATAGTGATGGCTGACTCAGCCACATAGTGATGGCTGACACAGCCACATAGTGATGGCTGACTCAGCCACATAGTGATGGCCGACACAGCCACATAGTGATGGCTGACTCAGCCACATAGTGATGACTGACTCAGCCACATAGTGATGGCTGACTCAGCCACATAATGATGGCTGACTCAGCCACATAGTGATGGCTGACTCAGCAACATAGTGATGACTGACACAGCCACATAGTGATGGCTGACTCAGCCACATAGTGATGGCTGACACAGCCACATAGTGATGACTGACACAGCCACATAGTGATGGCTGACTCAGCAACATAGTGATGACTGACACAGCCACATAGTGATGGCTGACTCAGCAACATAGTGATGACTGACACAGCCACATAGTGATGGCTGACTCAGCAACATAGTGATGACTGACACAGCCACATAGTTATGGCTGACTCAGCCACATAGTGATGGCTGACTCAGCCACATAGTGATGGCTGACTCAGCAATATAGTGATGACTGACACAGCCACATAGTGATGACTGACACAGCCACATAGTGATGGCTGACTCTGCCACATAGTGATGGCTGACTCAGCCACATAGTGATGGCTGACTCAGCAACATAGTGATAACTGATACAGCCACATAGTGATGACTGACTCAGCCACATAGTGATGGCTGACACAGCCACATAGTGATGACTGACATAGCAACATAGTGATGACTGACACAGCCACATAGTGATGGCTGACTCAGCCACATAGTGATGACTGACACAGCCACATAGTGATGGCTGACTCAGCCACATAGCGATGGCTGACTCAGCCACATAGTGATGGCTGACTCAGCAACATAGTGATGACTGACACAGCCACATAGTGATGACTGACACAGCCACATAGTGATGGCTGACACAGCCACATAGTGATGACTGACACAGCCACATAGTGATGGCTGACTCAGAAACATAGTGATAGCTGACTCAGCCACATAGTGATGACTGACACAGCCAAATAGTGATGGCTGACTCAGCCACATAGTGATGGCTGACACAGCCACATAGTGATGGCTGACTCAGCCACATAGTGATGGCTGACTCAGCCACATAGTGATGGCTGACTCAGCCACATAGTGATGGCTGACTCAGCCACATAGTGATGGCTGACTCAGCCACATAGTGATGGCTGACTCAGCCACATAGTGATGGCTGACTCAGCCACATAGTGATGGCTGACACAGCCACATTGTGATGACTGACACAGCTACATAGTGACTGCTGACTTAGCCACATACTAATTGCTGACTCAGCAACATAGTGATGACTGACACAGCCACATAGTGATGGCTGACTCAGCCACATAGTGATGGCTGACTCAGCAATATAGTGATGACTGACACAGCCACATAGTGATGGCTGACTCAGCCACATAGTCATGGCTGACTCAGCCACATAGTGATGGCTGACTCAGCCACACAGTGATGGCTGACTCAGCCACATAGTGATGGCTGACTCAGTCACATAGTGATGGCTGACTCAGCCACATAGTGATGGCGGACTCAGCCACATACTGATGGCTGACTCAGCAACATAGTGATGGCTGACTCAGCCACATAGTGATGGCTGACTCAGCCACATAGTGATGGCTGACTCAGCCACATAGTGATGGCTGACTCAGCCACATAGTGATGGCTGACTCAGCCACATAGTGATGGCTGACTCAGCCACATAGTGATGACTGACACAGCCACATAGTGATGGCTGACTCAGCCACATAGTGATGGCTGACTCAGCCACATAGTGATGACTGACACAGCCACATAGTGATGGCTGACTCAGCCACATAGTGATAGCTGACTCAGCCACATAGTGATGACTGACACAGCCACATAGTGATGGCTGACTCAGCCACATAGTGATGGCTGACACAGCCACATAGTGATGGCTGACTCAGCCACATAGTGATGGCTGACTCAGCCACATAGTGATAGCTGACTCAGTTACATAGTGATGACTGACACAGCCACATAGTGATGACTGACACAGCCACATAGTGATGGCTGACACAGCCACATAGTGATGACTGAACAGCCACATAGTAATGGCTGACACAGCCACATTGTGATGACTGACACAGCTACATAGTGACTGCTGACTTAGCCACATAGTAATTGCTGACTCAGCAACATAGTGATGACTGACACAGCCACATAGTGATGGCTGACTCAGCAACATAGTGATGACTGACACAGCCACATAGGTATGACTGACTCAGCCACATAATGATGGCTGACTCAGCCACATAGTGATGGCTGACTCAGCAATATAGTGATGACTGACACAGCCACATAGTGATGACTGACTCAGCCACATAGTGATGGCTGACTCAGCCACATAGTGATGGCTGACTCAGCAACATAGTGATAACTGAGACAGCCACATAGTGATGGCTGACACAGCCACATAGTGATGACTGACACAGCAACATAGTGATGACTGACACAGCCACATAGTGATGGCTGACTCAGCCACATAGTGATGACTGACACAGCCACATAGTGATGGCTGACTCAGCCACATAGTGATGGCTGACTCAGCCACATAGTGATAGCTGACTCAGCAACATAGTGATGACTGACACAGCCACATAGTGATGACTGACACAGCCACATAGTGATGGCTGACACAGCCACATAGTGATGACTGAAACAGCCACATAGTGATGGCTGACTCAGCCACATAGTGATGGCTGACTCAGCCACATAGTGATGACTGACACAGCCACATAGTGATGGCTGACTCAGCCACATAGTGATAGCTGACTCAGCCACATAGTGATGACTGACACAGCCACATAGTGATGGCTGACTCAGCCACATAGTGATGGCTGACACAGCCACATAGTGATGGCTGACACAGCCACATAGTGATGACTGACACAGCCACATAGTGATGACTGACACAGCCACATACTGATGGCTGACACAGCCACATAGTGATGACTGAAACAGCCACATAGCAATGGTTGACACAGCCACATTGTGATGACTGACACAGCTACATAGTGACTGCTGACTTAGCCACATTGTAATTGCTGACTCAGCCACATAGTGATGGCTGACAGCCATGGTTTTCAAACATTGTCAGCATTATTAACATGATATAAGGAAGCGTGGACGACACCAATCTATCTAGTAGATACAAATGGTTATAATTATAATTTTTAAAGGGGTGGACAAGAGAGCCAGCGGAAGGCTGCCCTGTCCTCCCCGCCTCTTACTCACATGATGACTAAGACACAGGTCTTAGTCGTGATGTGACTAAGACCAGAGTCAGGAAACACTCGGTCTAGTTTCCTGACAAACCTTATATAGACTAACAAGGCACGCACATGAGAGAGTAGAAATATAATATCAAACTTGAATATTCTAGATATTTGTTAGTAAAGTAACTGTTGAAGACGGAGTTACTTACTTTGAGATGACTTCTTCTTGAGATGACATATGTAGACTGCGGTGACTGCCAGTGTCACCATCAACACCACAACAACCACCAACACCATCACTGTTGCTGTGTTGTTACTGGCGCCAGGGGTGACTGTTGCTGTGTTATTAGTGGAGACAGGGGTGATTGTTGCTGTGTTGTTACTGGCGCCAGGGGTGACTGTTGCTGTGTTGTTACTGGCGCCAGGGGTGACTGTTGCTGTGTTATTAGTGGCGCCAGGGGTGATTGTTGCTGCGTTGGTGATGGCAGCTGGATCATTGCAGGTAAAAATAATTAATTAAGTTTATTCAGATAACACAACATATGTGTAGAGAACCTGGGATAACACAACATATGTGTAGAGAACCTGGGATAACACAACATATGTGTAGAGAACCTGGGATAACACAACATATGTGGAGAGAACCTGGGATAACACAACATATGTGTAGAGAACCTGGGATAACACAACATATGTGGAGAGAACCTGGGATAACACAACATATGTGGAGAGAACCTGGGATAACCCAACATATGTGGAGAGAACCTGGGATAACACAACATATGTGGAGAGAACCTGGGATAACACAACATATGTGTAGAGAACCTGGGATAACACAACATATGTGTAGAGAACCTGGGATAACCCAACATATGTGGAGAGAACCTGGGATAACACAACATATGTGTAGAGAACCTGGGATAACACAACATATGTGTAGAGAACCTGGGATAACACAACATATGTGTAGAGAACCTGGGATAACACAACATATATGTAGAGAACCTGGGATAACACAACATATATGTAGACAACCTGGGATAACACAACATATATGTAGAGAACCTGGGATAACACAACATATATGTAGACAACCTGGGATAACACAACATATATGTAGACAACCTGGGATAACACAACATATATGTAGACAACCTGGGATAACACAACATATATGTAGACAACCTGGGATAACACAACATATATGTAGAGAACCTGGGATAACACAACATATGTGTAGAGAACCTGGGATAACACAACATATATGTAGACAACCTGGGATAACCCAACATATGTGTAGAGAACCTGGGATAACACAACATATATGTAGACAACCTGGGATAACACAACATATATGTAGACAACCTGGGATAACACAACATATGTGTAGAGAACCTGGGATAACACAACATATGTGTAGAGAACCTGGGATAACACAACATATGTGTAGAGAACCTGGGATAACACAACATATGTGTAGAGAACCTGGGATAACACAACATATGTGTAGAGAACCTGGGATAACACAACATATGTGTAGAGAACCTGGGATAACACAACATATGTGTAGAGAACCTGGGATAACACAACATATGTGTAGAGAACCTGGGATAACACAAAAAAGTCAGACACACTGACATATTTCCATTGGGGTCCTTTTACCTTATTATTATAATATAAAGGTTATAATATTATCATACTAAAAAGACTATCTACAATACGAGGGTCATTAAGACTATCTACAATACGAGGGTCATTAAGACTATCTACTACACGAGGGTCATTAAGACTATCTACTACACGAGGGTCATTAAGACTATCTACTACACGAGGGTCATTAAGACTATCTACTACACGAGGGTCATTAAGACTATCTACTACACGAGAGTCATTAAGACTATCTACTACACGAGGGTCATTAAGACTATCTACTACACGAGGGTCATTAAGACTATCTACTACACGAGGGTCATTAAGACTATCTACTACACGAGGGTCATTAAGACTATCTACTACACGAGGGTCATTAAGACTATCTACTACACGAGGGTCATTAAGACTATCTACTACACGAGGGTCATTAAGACTATCTACTACACGAGGGTCATTAAGACTATCTACTACACGAGGGTCATTAAGACTATCTACTACACGAGGGTCATTAAGACTATCTACTACACGAGGGTCATTAAGACTATCTACTACACGAGGGTCATTAAGACTATCTACTACACGAGGGTCATTAAGACTATCTACTACACGAGGGTCATTAAGACTATCTACTACACGAGGGTCATTAAGACTATCTACTACACGATCATTAAGGTCATTAAGACTATAAACTACACGAGGGTCATTAAGACTATCTACTACACGAGGGTCATTAAGACTATCTACTACACGAGGGTCATTAAGACTATCTACTACACGAGGGTCATTAAGACTATCTACTACACGAGGGTCATTAAGACTATCTACTACACGAGGGTCATTAAGACTATCTACTACACGAGGGTCATTAAGACTATCTACTACACGAGGGTCATTAAGACTATCTACTACACGAGAGTCATTAAGACTATCTACTACACGAGGGTCATTAAGACTATCTACTACACGAGGGTCATTAAGACTATCTACTACACGAGGGTCATTAAGACTATCTACTACACGAGGGTCATTAAGACTATCTACTACACGAGGGTCATTAAGACTATCTACTACACGAGGGTCATTAAGACTATCTACTACACGAGGGTCATTAAGACTATCTACTACACGAGGGTCATTAAGACTATCTACTACACGAGGGTCATTAAGACTATCTACTACACGATGGTCATTAAGACTATCTACTACACGAGGGTCATTAAGACTATCTACTACACGAGGGTCATTAAGACTATCTACTACACGAGGGTCATTAAGACTACTACACGAGGGTCATTAAGACTATCTACTACACGAGGGTCATGAAGACTATCTACTACACGAGGGTCATTAAGACTATCTACTACACGAGGGTCATTAAGACTATATACAATACCAGGGTCATTAAGACTATCTACTACACGAGGGTCATTAAGGCTATCTACTACACGAGGGTCATTAAGACTACTACACGAGGGTCATTAAGACTATCTACAATACGAGGGTCATTAAGACTATCTACTACACGAGGGTCATTAAGACTATCTACTACACGAGGGTCATTAAGACTATCTACTACACGAGGGTCATTAAGACTATCTACTACACGAGGGTCATTAAGACTATCTACAACACGAGGGTCATTAAGACTATCTACTACACGAGGGTCATTAAGGCTATCTACTACACGAGGGTCATTAAGACTACTACACGAGGGTCATTAAGACTATCTACAATACGAGGGTCATTAAGACTATCTACTACACGAGGGTCATTAAGACTATCTAATACACGAGGGTCATTAAGACTATCTTCTACACGAGGGTCATTAAGACTATCTACTACACGAGGGTCATTAAGACTATCTACAACACGAGGGTCATTAAGACTATCTACTACACGAGGGTCATTAAGACTATCTACTACACGAGGGTCATTAAGACTATCTACTACACGAGGGTCATGAAGACTATCTACTACACGAGGGTCATGAAGACTATCTACTACACGAGGGTCATTAAGGCTATCTACTACACGAGGGTCATTAAGACTATCTACTACACGAGGGTCATTAAGACTATCTACTACACGAGGGTCATTAAGACTATCTACTACACGAGGGTCATTAAGACTATCTACAATACGAGGGTCATTAAGACTATCTACTACACGAGGGTCATTAAGACTATCTACTACACGAGGGTCATTAAGACTATCTACTACACGAGGGTCATTAAGACTATCTTCAATATGAGGGTCATTAAGAGTATCTACTACACGAGGGTCATTAAGACTATCTACAATACGAGGGTCATTAAGACTATCTACTACACGAGGGTCATGAAGACTATCTACTACACGAGGGTCATTAAGACTATCTACTACACGAGAGTCATTAAGACTATCTACAATACGAGGGTCATTAAGACTATCTACTACACGAGGGTCATTAAGACTATCTACTACACGAGGGTCATTAAGACTATCTACAATACGAGGGTCATTAAGACTATCTACTACACGAGGGTCATTAAGACTATCTACTACACGAGGGTCATTAAGACTATCTACTACACGAGGGTCATTAAGACTATCTACAATACGAGGGTCATTAAGACTATCTACTACACGAGGGTCATTAAGACTATCTATTACACGAGGGTCATTAAGACTATCTACAATACGAGGGTCATTAAGACTATCTACTACACGAGGGTCATGAAGACTATCTACTACACGAGGGTCATTAAGACTATCTACTACACGAGGGTCATTAAGACTATCTACAATACGAGGGTCATTAAGACTATCTACTACACGAGGGTCATTAAGACTATCTACAATACGAGGGTCATTAAGACTATCTACTACACGAGGGTCATTAAGACTATCTACTACACGAGGGTCATTAAGACTATCTACTACACGAGGGTCATTAAGACTATCTACAATACGAGGGTCATTAAGACTATCTACTACACGAGGGTCATTAAGACTATCTACTACACGAGGGTCATTAAGACTATCTACTACACGAGGGTCATTAAGACTATCTACAATACGAGGGTCATTAAGACTATCTACTACACGAGGGTCATTAAGACTATCTACACGAGGGTCATTAAGACTATCTACAATACGAGGGTCATTAAGACTATCTACTACACGAGGGTCATTAAGACTATCTACTACACGAGGGTCATTAAGACTATCTACAATACGAGGGTCATTAAAACTATCTACTACACGAGGGTCATTAAGACTATCTACTGCACGAGGGTCATTAAGACTATCTACTACACGAGGGTCATTAAGACTATCTACAATACGAGGGTCATTAAGACTATCTACTACACGAGGGTCATGAAGACTATCTACTACACGAGGGTCATTAAGACTATCTACTACACGAGGGTCATTAAGACTATCTACAATACGAGGGTCATTAAGACTATCTACTACACGAGGGTCATTAAGACTATCTACTACACGAGGGTCATTAAGACTATCTACAATACGAGGGTCATTAAAACTATCTACTACACGAGGGTCATTAAGACTATCTACTGCACGAGGGTCATTAAGACTATCTACTACACGAGGGTCATTAAGACTATCTACAATACGAGGGTCATTAAGACTCTCTACTACACGAGGGTCATGAAGACTATCTACTACACGAGGGTCATTAAGACTATCTACTACACGAGGGTCATTAAGACTATCTACAATACGAGGGTCATTAAGACTATCTACTACACGAGGGTCATTAAGACTATCTACAATACGAGGGTCATTAAGACTATCTACTACACGAGGGTCATTAAGACTATCTACTACACGAGGGTCATTAAGACTATCTACTACACGAGGGTCATTAAGACTATCTACTACACGAGGGTCATTAAGACTATCTACTACACGAGGGTCATTAAGACGAGGGTCATTAAGACTATCTACTACACGAGGGTCATTAAGACTATCTACAATACGAGGGTCATTAAGACTATCTACTACACGAGGGTCATTAAGACTATCTACTACACGAGGGTCATTAAGACTATCTACTACACGAGGGTCATTAAGACTATCTACTACACGAGGGTCATTAAGACTATCTACAATACGAGGGTCATTAAGACTATCTACTACACGAGGGTCATTAAGACTATCTACAATACGAGGGTCATTAAGACTATCTACTACACGAGGGTCATTAAG
Organism: Cherax quadricarinatus; assembly: GCF_038502225.1. Taxonomy (NCBI): domain Eukaryota; kingdom Metazoa; phylum Arthropoda; class Malacostraca; order Decapoda; family Parastacidae; genus Cherax; species Cherax quadricarinatus. Next base: position 37,140 of record NW_027196376.1, on the reverse strand, counting down.
ACTATCTACAATACGAGGGTCATTAAGACTATCTACTACACGAGGGTCATTAAGACTATCTACTACACGAGGGTCATTAAGACTATCTACAATATGAGGGTCATTAAGAGTATCTACTACACGAGGGTCATTAAGACTATCTACTACACGAGGGTCATGAAGACTATCTACTACACGAGGGTCATTAAGACTATCTACAATACGAGGGTCATTAAGACTATCTACTACACGAGGGTCATTAAGACTATCTACAATACGAGGGTCATTAAGACTATCTACTACACGAGGGTCATTAAGACTATCTACTACACGAGGGTCATGAAGACTATCTACTACACGAGGGTCATGAAGACTATCTACTACACGAGGGTCATTAAGACTATCTACTACATGAGGGTCATTAAGACTATCTACAATACGAGGGTCATTAAGACTATCTACAATACGAGGGTCATTAAGACTATCTACTACACGAGGGTCATTAAGACTATCTACAATACGAGGGTCATTAAGACTATCTACTACACGAGGGTCATTAAGACTATATTTTAAATAAGTGACCCACTGATCAGAGCAGATCGACTGGTCCGAACCCTTGACTGGTCCGAACCCTTGACTGGTCCGAACCCTTGACTGGTCCGAACCCTTGACTGGTCCGAACCCGGGACTGGTTTCAAACAGTTTCGTTGGACAATAAAGCAGACTGTAAACGGATGGGTTTGTAGGCGCCCTTATAAACACAAACATTAAAAATCAGGAACGTGACGGTAAGCTGTCCAATATACAAAAAGAGTTAGAAACAGAAATACAAATAGCTAGAGCTTCATTTAAGGTTATTAATATAATATTCAAGAGGTTGCTAGTAGAATTGCAGTAAATCAACCATTCAAATCATTATGAAGCTGTGTGTAGTCTGTGGTCAGTCAAACAAACGGGCTTCCACATGGATAAATTGTCATTTTTGTGGAAATTGGTGTCACGCTCCTTGTGCAGATATCCCAGAACTAGCTACAAGCAGTATTAAAACAGAGAAGTGTTTTTGGGTATGCCCAAATGAGGAAAATCTGTGGACTAAAATCACAAGGGTATTAAAAGAGGATAACATCAAAGCTGCTTTCATAGAAAACCTGGAAGCTTTCTACAACAGATGGGAACATAAAAAGTCTGGGCTGAATGGTACTGCCCTTGATACTGGCCATGTAGTCACAAACTGTAAGGCTGGAGGTGATGTCCTGGTAGTCAGTAAATGTGGGGCTGATAGTGCTGTCCTGGGAGACAGTAATGGTGAAGCTGGAGGTGCTGTCCTGGGAGACAGAAATGGTGAAGCTGGAGATACTGTCCTGGGAGACAGTAATGGTGAAGCTGGAGATTTTGTCCAGGTAGTCGGGAATTATACGCAGGAAGGAATACATATAAATGACCTCATAGAGGACAGGAGCCATAGTAGGGAAACAAGTGTAGTCAAAGATAAGATAAAACCAATATTGCAAACTAGAAATACCGCAGGAAATAGCAAACAAGAGGACACCAATAGCAATAGTGAGGATAAATTACCAAAAACAACTGGTGGGAGCTCCATTGTTGGTGCTAGGGAGGATAGGAGTAAGACAGGGAAACATACACCAACAGGGAATACAGTCACAGAAACCCAAGGCAAACGGAAACCAAGCCTGTGCACATACTATGCACTTGGTATCTGCTGGCATGGGAAATCTGGAAAAACAGATGGGACATGCAACTATGACCACCCTAGAAAATGTCATGCCCATATGACAACAGGAAAATGCAAACTCCCTTCCTGTAAGCTTTTTCACCCTGAAATGTGTACCTCTTCAGTACAGGAAAGACTGTGCTATAACTTAAATTGCCAGGCATACCATCTAAAGGGGACAAAAAGATACAAAACATCCAGGCCATGGGAAAACCTGGGTAGCCACAGCCACTCAAGAGGGAGAGGTTTTTTAGTGCCAGGAAGGAAAAAAAAACTGGCAGGAAATGGCAGAAATCGTACACCAAATCCAGTCATTCCTGGAGTGGAACCACAGTCGATGGCCTCCACTCCAAACCAACAGATACAGATACTAATGCCGGAAAAAAAATCCCCCCCCAGTACCAACAATACCACCAGTCCGATAACATTCTTCTTTGCAAATATACAGGGTCTAAAGCCAGCAACAAACAACAAAATACCTTTCATCCGTGGACTGCTTGCAGAGGCAAAGGCAATGTTCGCGGCTTTCACTGAGACCCACATAAAGGATCACTTGGACAACGAAATATGGATCCCAGGTTACAACCTATACAGATGTGACAGAGTGAACAGGCAAAAGGGGGGGGTTGGCCTGTACATTGCAGAGTCACTTGTTTGCACAGAACTGCTTAATGCCTCAAATGACGTAGTGGAAGTTTTAGCAGTAAAGGTCGAGAACCAAAACCTAGTCATTATGGTAGTCTACAAGCCTCCGGATGCAACATCCCAGCAATTCCAGGAACAGCTGTTAAAAATTGACCACTGTCTGGAAAATCTTCCAGCTCCTGCACCCAACATCTTGCTCCTGGGGGATTTCAACTTAAGGCACCTAAAATGGAGGAATATAGCAAATAATATTGTTGCAGTAATAACACCAGGAGGCAGCTCTGATGAAAACTCACACTCACACGAGCTTTTAAATCTCTGCACAAAATTCAATTTAAACCAGCAAATAATAGAGCCTACTAGACTGGAGAATACACTAGACCTCATCTTCACTAACAATGATGATCTGATAAGAAATGTCACCATATCAAAAACAATATACTCAGATCACAACATAATTGAGGTTCAGACATGTATGCGTGGAGCCCCAGACCGACAAAATGAGACTAGTCACGAGGGAGCATTCACCAAATTCAACTTCAATAACAAAAACATAAAGTGGGACCAAGTAAACCAAGTCCTAACCGATATAAGCTGGGAAGATATACTAAGCAACACAGACCCAAACTTATGCCTAGAACAGATTAACTCGGTGGCACTCGATGTATGCACAAGGCTTATTCCTCTAAGAAAAAGGAGGAGTAGATGTAAAATAGAAAGAGACAGGCGCTCCCTTTACAGACGACGGAAAAGAATAACAGAGCGGCTAAAAGAGGTCAATATATCTGAAATGCGCAGGGAGACACTGGTCAGAGAAATAGCAAGCATCGAACTTAAGCTAAAAGAATCCTTTAGGAGTCAGGAATCGCGGGAAGAACTAAAAGCCATAAATGAAATCGAAAGAAACCCAAAGTATTTCTTCTCCTATGCCAAATCAAAATCGAGAACAACGTCCAGTATTGGGCCCCTACTTAAACAAGATGGGTCCTACACAGATGACAACAAGGAAATGAGTGAGCTACTCAAGTCCCAATATGACTCAGTTTTTAGCAAGCCGCTAACCAGACTGAGAGTCGAAGATCAAAATGAATTTTTTATGAGAGAGCCACAAAATTTGATTAACACAAGCCTATCCGATGTTATCCTGACGCCAAATGACTTCGAACAGGCGATAAATGACATGCCCATGCACTCTGCCCCAGGGCCAGACTCATGGAACTCTGTGTTCATCAAGAACTGCAAGAAGCCCCTATCACGAGCCTTTTCCATCCTATGGAGAGGGAGCATGGACACGGGGGTCGTCCCTCAGTTACTAAAAACAACAGACATAGCCCCACTCCACAAAGGGGGCAGTAAAGCAACAGCAAAGAACTACAGACCAATAGCACTAACATCCCATATCATAAAAATCTTTGAAAGGGTCCTAAGAAGCAAGATCACCACCCATCTAGAAACCCATCAGTTACACAACCCAGGGCAACATGGGTTTAGAACAGGTCGCTCCTGTCTGTCTCAACTACTGGATCACTACGACAAGGTCCTAAATGCACTAGAAGACAAAAAGAATGCAGATGTAATATATACAGACTTTGCAAAAGCCTTCGACAAGTGTGACCATGGCGTAATAGCGCACAAAATGCGCGCTAAAGGAATAACAGGAAAAGTCGGTCGATGGATCTATAATTTCCTCACTAACAGAACACAGAGAGTAGTCGTCAACAGAGTAAAGTCCGAGGCAGCTACGGTGAAAAGCTCTGTTCCACAAGGCACAGTACTAGCTCCCATCTTGTTCCTCATCCTCATATCCGACACAGACAAGGATGTCAGCCACAGCACCGTGTCTTCCTTTGCAGATGACACCCGAATCTGCATGACAGTGTCTTCCATTGCAGACACTGCAAGGCTCCAGGCGGACATCAACCAAATCTTTCAGTGGGCTGCAGAAAACAATATGAAGTTCAACGATGAGAAATTTCAATTACTCAGATATGGTAAACATGAGGAAATTAAATCTTCATCAGAGTACAAAACAAATTCTGGCCACAAAATAGAGCGAAACACCAACGTCAAAGACCTGGGAGTGATTATGTCGGAGGATCTCACCTTCAAGGACCATAACATTGTATCAATCGCATCTGCTAGAAAAATGACAGGATGGATAATGAGAACCTTCAAAACTAGGGAGGCCAAGCCCATGATGACACTCTTCAGGTCACTTGTTCAATCTAGGCTGGAATATTGCTGCACTCTAACAGCACCTTTCAAGGCAGGTGAAATTGCCGACCTAGAAAATGTACAGAGAACTTTCACGGCGCGCATAACGGAGATAAAACACCTCAATTACTGGGAGCGCTTGAGGTTTCTAAACCTGTATTCCCTGGAACGCAGGAGGGAGAGATACATGATTATATACACCTGGAAAATCCTAGAGGGACTAGTACCGAACTTGCACACGAAAATCACTCACTACGAAAGCAAAAGACTTGGCAGACGATGCACCATCCCCCCAATGAAAAGCAGGGGTGTCACTAGCACGTTAAGAGACCATACAATAAGTGTCAGGGGCCCGAGACTGTTCAACTGCCTCCCAGCACACATAAGGGGGATTACCAACAGACCCCTGGCAGTCTTCAAGCTGGCACTGGACAAGCACCTAAAGTCAGTTCCTGATCAGCCGGGCTGTGGCTCGTACGTTGGTTTGCGTGCAGCCAGCAGCAACAGCCTGGTTGATCAGGCGCTGATCCACCAGGAGGCCTGGTCACAGACCGGGCCGCGGGGGCGTTGACCCCCGAAACTCTCTCCAGGTAAACAATACGAGGGTCATTAAGACTATCCACTACACGAGGGTCATTAAGACTATCTACAATACGAGGGTCATTAAGACTATCTACAATACGAGGGTCATTAAGACTATCTACTACACGAGGGTCATTAAGACTATCTACAATACGAGGGTCATTTAGACTATCTACAATACGAGGGTCATTAAGACTATCTACAATACGAGGTCATTAAGACTGTCTACTACACGAGGGTCATTAAGACTATCTACAATACGAGGGTCATTAAGACTATCTACAATACGAGGGTCATTAAGACTATCCACTACACGAGGGTCATTAAAACTATCCACTACACGAGGGTCATTAAGACTATCTACAATACGAGGGTCATTAAGACTATCTACAATACGAGGGTCATTAAGACTATCTACAATACGAGGGTCATTAAGACTATCTACTACACGAGGGTCATTAAGACTATCTACAATACGAGGGTCATTAAGACTATCTACAATACGAGGGTCATTAAGACTATCCACTACACGAGGGTCATTAAGACTATTCACTACACGAGGGTCATTAAGACTATCTAATACACGAGGGTCATTAAGACTATCTACTACACGAGGGTCATTAAGACTATCTACAATACTAGGGTCATTAAGACTATCTACTACACGAGGGTCATTACGACTATCTACAATACGAGGGTCATTAAGACTATCTACTACACGAGGGTTATTAAGACTATCTACTACACGAGGGTCATTAAGACTATCTACTACACGAGGGTCATTAAGACTATCTACTACACGAGGGTCATTAAGACTATCTACAATACGAGGGTCATTAAGACTATCTACAATACGAGGGTCATTAAGAATATCCACTACACGAGGGTCATTAAGACTATCTACAATACGAGGGTCATTAAGACTATCTACAATACGAGGGTCATTAAGACTATCTACAATACGAGGGTCATTAAGACTATCTACTACACGAGGGTCATTAAGACTATCTACAATACGAGGGTCATTAAGACTATCTACAATACGAGGGTCATTAAGACTATCTACAATACGAGGGTCATTAAGACTATCTACAATACGAGGGTCATTAAGACTATCTACAATACGAGGGTCATTAAGACTATCCACTACACGAGGGTCATTAAGACTATCCACTACACGAGGGTCATTAAGACTATCTAGTACACGAGGGTCATTAAGACTATCTACAATACGAGGGTCATTAAGACTATCTACTACACGAGGGTCATTAAGACTATCCACTACACTGTGCCTCAATAGGTAGAGAATGTGCCTCAGTAGGTAGACACTGTGCCTCAGTAGGTAGACACTGTGCTTGTCTATACAGGAACTTCAGTCTGGCATTCGCTTTCTTTACTACACTGTTCCCTATCAATTCTCCTGACATGCATGGGTCAAAGGGGATTCCCAGATATTTTACTGATGAAACCAAAGTGATGGACTCCCCATTACACTGAACATTAAAATTATTTACCCTTCTCAGTTTATGTTTCGTTCCAAAGAGAATGGCTTCAGCTTTCCCTAGGTGTAATGATAGTTTGTTGTCTACTAACCATTTGCTGCAGGACTCCAGTTCCAGTGTTAAAATATTAGCAATATCTTGTGGGTCTTTACCTGACACTAACAGGGCACTGTCATCTGCATACAGTAGGAGTTTGCACTTGACATTGATAGGCATATCATTGACATAACATAAGAATAATAAGGGACCCAGAATACTACCTTGGGGAACTCCACATGTTATCGGCAGGGGTTCTGATTCTGTTTTGTTGATTTTGACTATTTGTCTCCTGTTGCTAAGGTAGGACTTAAACCAGTCTACAGAACCTATACCGATAGCTTGAAGTTTCCTACATAATATATTGTGGTTAGTATCGAAGACCTTGAAGTTTAACCAACTAAACTCGTAAATTATCAAAGAATCAATGTAGTAACATTTTTGCCAAATTCTACAGATGTTTAAAAAAATTAGAAAATCAGATGCATATAAATAAGTGAATTATACAGTTTATTACATAGCATGGCATTAATTATAATTTATATCAAGCAGAAGAAAATTTAAAAGTCTCATTGCTGGGTAGGTACCGCACTCAGCTCAGACAGGTCCCTGGTTTGATCCACAGTACGAGTGGAAATACTGGAGCGTATTTCCTTAAGAGAGTTGCTGTCCATGTTCACCTAGAAGTAAGTAGGTACCTGGGTGTTAGTCACCATACGTCTGCTCTCCTTGTTTATCTAGCACTAAGTAGGTACCTGGGTGTGAGTTATTTTACATCTGCTGTCCTTGTTCACCTAGCACTAAGTAGGTACCTGGGTGTTAATATGTGAAGACAAGACAATGTTTGGTGTTAATATGTGAAGACAAGACAATGTTTGATGTTAACATGTGAAGACAAGACAATGTTTGGTGTTAATATGTGAAGACAAGACAATGTTTGGTGTTAATATGTGAAGACAAGACAATGTTTGGTGTTAATATGTGAAGACAAGACAATGTTTGTGTTAATATGTGAAGACAAGACAATGTTTGGTGTTAATATGTGAAGACAAGACAATGTTTGGTGTTAATATGTGAAGACAAGACAATGTTTGGTGTTAATATGTGAAGACAAGACAATGTTTGGTGTTAATATGTGAAGACAAGACAATGTTTGGTGTTAATATGTGAAGACAAGACAATGTTTGATGTTAATATGTGAAGACAAGACAATGTTTGGTGTTAATATGTGAAGACAAGACAATGTTTGATGTTAATATGTGAAGACAAGACAATGTTTGGTGTTAATATGTGAAGACAAGACAATGTTTGGTGTTAATATGTGAAGACAAGACAATGTTTGGTGTTAATATGTGAAGACAAGACAATGTTTGGTGTTAATATGTGAAGACAAGACAATGTTTGTGTTAATATGTGAAGACAAGACAATGTTTGGTGTTAATATGTGAAGACAAGACAATGTTTGGTGTTAATATGTGAAGACAAGACAATGTTTGGTGTTAATATGTGAAGACAAGACAATGTTTGGTGTTAATATGTGAAGACAAGACAGTTTGGTGTTAATATGTGAAGACAAGACAATGTTTGGTGTTAATATGTGAAGACAAGACAATGTTTGGTGTTAATATGTGAAGACAACTCTGGGTGTCTAGTGAGACAAACCACAAATATTGATCTACAATATAATGATATAAATCTTATACCAGACTTATTAAAGATCTTTGTCAGGGAATAATTTAAGATAATGATATAAATCTTATACCAGACTTATTAAAGATCTTTGTCAGGGAATAATTTAAGATAATGATATAAATCTTATACCAGACTTATTAAAGATCTTTGTCAGGGAATAATTTAAGATAATGATATAAATCTTATACCAGACTTATTAAAGATCTTTTTCAGGGAATAATTTAAGATAATGATATAAATCTTATACCAGACTTATTAAAGATCTTTGTCAGGGAATAATTTAAGATAATGATATAAATCTTATACCAGACTTATTAAAGATCTTTGTCAGGGAATAATTTAAGATAATGATATAAATCTTATACCAGACTTATTAAAGATCTTTGTCAGGGAATAATTTAAGATAATGATATAAATCTTATACCAGACTTATTAAAGATCTTTGTCAGGGAATAATTTAAGATAATGATATAAATCTTATACCAGACTTATTAAAGATCTTTGTCAGGGAATAATTTAAGATAATGATATAAATCTTATACCAGACTTATTAAAGATCTTTGTCAGGGAATAATTTAAGATAATGATATAAATCTTATATAAGACTTATTAAAGATCTTTGTCAGAGAATAATTTAAGATAATGATATAAATCTTATACCAGACTTATTAAAGATCTTTGTCAGGGAATAATTTAAGATAATGATATAAATCTTATACCAGACTTATTAAAGATCTTTGTCAGGGAATAATTTAAGATAATGATATAAATCTTATACCAGACTTATTAAAGATCTTTGTCAGGGAATAATTTAAGATAATGATATAAATCTTATACCAGACTTATTAAAGATCTTTGTCAGGGAATAATTTAAGATAATGATATAAATCTTATACCAGACTTATTAAAGATCTTTGTCAGGGAATAATATAAGATAATGATATAAATCTTATACCAGACTTATTAAAGATCTTTGTCAGGGAATAATTTAAGATAATGATATAAATCTTATACCAGACTTATTAAAGATCTTTGTCAGGGAATAATTTAAGATAATGATATAAATCTTATACCAGACTTATTAAAGATCTTTGTCAGGGAATAATTTAAGATAATGATATAAATCTTATACCAGACTTATTAAAGATCTTTGTCAGGGAATAATTTAAGATAATGATATAAATCTTATACCAGACTTATTAAAGATCTTTGTCAGGGAATAATTTAAGATAATGATATAAATCTTATACCAGACTTATTAAAGATCTTTGTCAGGGAATAATTTAAGATAATGATATAAATCTTATACCAGACTTATTAAAGATCTTTGTCAGGGAATAATTTAAGATAATGATATAAATCTTATACCAGACTTATTAAAGATCTGTGTCAGGGAATAATTTAAGATAATGATATAAATCTTATACCAGACTTATTAAAGATCTGTGTCAGGGAATAATTTAAGATAATGATATAAATCTTATACCAGACTTATTAAAGATCTTTGTCAGGGAATAATTTAAGATAATGATATAAATCTTATACCAGACTTATTAAAGATCTTTGTCAGGGAATAATTTAAGATAATGATATAAATCTTATACCAGACTTATTAAAGATCTTTGTCAGGGAATAATTTAAGATAATGATATAAATCTTATACCAGACTTATTAAAGATCTTTGTCAGGGAATAATTTAAGATAATGATATAAATCTTATACCAGACTTATTAAAGATCTTTTTCAGGGAATAATTTAAGATAATGATATAAATCTTATACCAGACTTATTAAAGATCTTTGTCAGGGAATAATTTAAGATAATGATATAAATCTTATACCAGACTTATTAAAGATCTTTGTCAGGGAATAATTTAAGATAATGATATAAATCTTATACCAGACTTATTAAAGATCTTTGTCAGGGAATAATTTAAGATAATGATATAAATCTTATACCAGACTTATTAAAGATCTTTGTCAGGGAATAATTTAAGATAATGATATAAATCTTATACCAGACTTATTAAAGATCTTTGTCAGGGAATAATTTAAGATAATGATATAAATCTTATACCAGACTTATTAAAGATCTTTTTCAGGGAATAATTTAAGATAATGATATAAATCTTATACCAGACTTATTAAAGATCTTTGTCAGGGAATAATTTAAGATAATGATATAAATCTTATACCAGACTTATTAAAGATCTTTGTCAGGGAATAATTTAAGTTAATGATATAAATCTTACACCAGACTTATTAAAGATCTTTGTCAGGGAATAATTTAAGATAATGATATAAATCTTATACCAGACTTATTAAAGATCTTTGTCAGGGAATAATTTAAGATAATGATATAAATCTTATACCAGACTTATTAAAGATCTTTGTCAGGGAATAATTTAAGTTAATGATATAAATCTTACACCAGACTTATTAAAGATCTTTGTCAGGGAATAATTTAAGATAATGATATAAATCTTATACCAGACTTATTAAAGATCTTTGTCAGGGAATAATTTAAGATAATGATATAAATCTTATACCAGACTTATTAAAGATCTTTGTCAGGGAATAATTTAAGATAATGATATAAATCTTATACCAGACTTATTAAAGATCTTTGTCAGGGAATAATTTAAGTTGACTTACCGCAACTTTGACAATTCTTGCACTTGATCCATTCCATAGTGGCGTTGCCAGTGATACTCACAGTGCTGATCTGATAGATTCTTGGTTCAGTGTTCTGCAGTCGTGCCTGGGAAATATACTTTTCATATATATATATATATATATATATATATATATATATATATATATATATATATATATATATATATATATATATATATATATAGTTCCTTGATAATGTGAGTAGTCACGAAAGCGCTTGGAATTTCTCTATTCTTTCAGAGTGGTTGTTTTGCATATATATATATATATATATGTATATATATATATATATATATATATATATATATATATATATATATATATATATATATATATAAACACAAGCCACTGGGGGTGGAAATCTTGAGCTCAAGTACTTTCACATTTTCAGTGCATCATCAGGAGCTATACAATGTTGCAAGTCTCCAAATGAAGAAAGGAGCACAGTGCAGGTTCGTCACCTGCTGCAGGCTCTCTCAGAATGTGGGCCAACAGTTGGTGCCACCCAGCACCAGGGTTTTGAGAAGTCGATTAAGAAATTATAAGATACAATACATACCCCCAAGCTATTTTCTAGCCGGTTAGAACAGGTCAGGTGACTTGAGAAAATACATTTCTCAGTGGATACTATATATATGGATTACTATTATTCTGCATAACCTTTTTAATTAGGAAAAGAAAGGAAATAAACGTGCCCTTTGTCCATTTAAATGTCTTGTTCTGGGGTGCTCAGATGTTCTTATGGGTATTCAGATGCTATCAGGGGTACTCAGATGTTCTCAGGGGTATTCAGATGTTCTCATGGGTACTCATATGTTCTCATGGGTACTCAGATGTTGTCATGCGTACTCAGATATTCTCAGGGGTACTCAGATGTTCTCAGGGGTACTCAGATGTTATCAGGGGTACTCAGATGTTCTCATGGGTACTCACATGTTCTCAGGGGTACTCAGATGTTCTCAGAGGTACTCAGATGTTCTCAGGGGTACTCAGATGTTATCAGGGGTACTCAGATGTTCTCAGGGGTACTCAGATGTTCTCAGGGGTACTCAGATGTTCTCAGAGGTACTCAGATGTTCTCAGGGGTACTCAGATGTTCTCAGGGGTACTCAGATGTTCTCAGAGGTACTCAGATGTTCTCAGGGGTACTCAGATGTTCTCAGGGGTACTCAGATGTTCTCATGGGTACTCAGATGTTCTCAGGAGTACTCAGATGTTCTCATGGGTACTCAGATGTTCTAAGGGGTACTCAGATGTTCTCAGGGGTACTCAGATGTTATCAGGGGTACTCAGATGTTCTCAGGGGTACTCAGATGTTCTCAGGGGTACTCAGATGTTCTCAGAGGTACTCAGATGTTCTCAAGGGTACTCAGATGTTCTCAGTGGCACTCAAATGTTCTCATGGGTACTCAGATGTTCTCAGGAGTACTCAGATGTTCTCTCGGGTACTCAGATGTTCTAAGGGGTACTCAGATGTTCTCAGAGGTACTCAGATGTTCTCAGGGGTACTCAGATGTTCTCAGGGGTACTCAGATGTTCTCAGGGGTACTCAGATGTTCTCAGGGGTACTCAGATGTTCTCAGGGGTTCTCAGATGTTTTCAGGAGTAATCAGATGGGCACTCAGATGTTCTCAGGGGTACTCAGATGTTTTCACGGGTACTGAGATGTTCTCAGGGGTACTCAGATGTTCTCATGGGTACTCAGATGTTCTCAGGGGTACTCAAATGTTCCCAGGCGTACTCAGATGTTCTCAGGGGTACTCAGATAAGCTCACTCAGATGTTCTCAGGGTACTCAGATACTCAAATGATGGGTACTCTCATGCGGATGTACTCAGATGTTCTCAGGGGTACAGATGTTATCAGATCAGATGTTCTCATGGGGTACGCAGATGTTCTCAGGGTACTCAGATGTTCTCAGTTGTACTCAGATGTTCTCAAGGTTACTCAGATGTTCTCAGGTGTACTCAGATGTTCTCAGGGGTACTCAGATGTTCTCAGGGGTATTCAGATGTTCTCAGGGGTACTCAGATGTTCTCAAGGGTACTCAGATGTTCTCAGGGGTACTCAGATGTTCTCATGGGTACTCAGATTCTCAGGAGTACTCAGATGTTCTCATGGGTACTCAGATGTTCTAAGGGGTACTCAGATGTTCTCAAGGGTACTCAGATGTTCTCAGGGGTACTCAGATGTTATCAAAGGTACTCAGATGTTCTCAGGGGTACTCAGATGTTCTCAGGGGTACTCAGATGTTCTCAGGGGTACTCAGATGTTCTCAGGGGTACTCAGATGTTCTCAGGGGTACTCAGATGTTCTCAGGAGTACTCAGATGTTCTCAGGAGTAATCAGATGTTCTCAGGAGTACTCAGATGTTCTCAGAGGTACTCAGATGTTCTCAGGGGTACTCAGATGTTCTCAGGGGTACTCAGATGTTCTCAGGGGTACTCAGATGTTCTCAGGGGTACTCAGATGTTCTCAGGGGTACTCAGATGTTCTCAGGGGTACTCAGATGTTCTCAGGGGTACTCAGATGTTCTCAGAGGTACTCAGATGTTCTCAGGGGTACTCAGATGTTCTCTGGGGTACTCAGATGTTCTCATGGGTACTCAGATGTTCTCAGAGGTGCTCAGATGTTCTCAGGGGTACTCAGATGTTCTCAAGGGTACTCGGATGTTCGCAGGGGTACTCAGATGTTCTCAGGGGTACTCTTATGTTCTCAGGGGTACTCAGATGTTCTCAGGGGTACTCAAATGTTCTCATGGGTACTCAGATGTTCTAATGGGCACTCAGATGTTCTCAGGAGTACTCGGATGTTCTCAGGGGTACTCAGATGTTCTCAGGAGTACTCGGATGTTCTCAGGGGTACTCAGATGTTCTCAGGAGTACTCGGATGTTCTCAGGGGTACTCAGATGTTCTCAGAGGTACTCAGATGTTTTCAGGGGTACTCAGATGTTCTCAGGGTACTCGTGTTCTCAAGGGTACTCAGTTCTCATGTTCAGGGGTACTCAGATGTTCTCAGGAGTACTCAGATTCTCAGTACTCAGATGTTCTCAGGGGTACTCAGATGTTCTCAGGGGTACTCAGATGTTCTCAGGGGTACTCAGATGTTCTCAGGGGTTCTCAGGGGTACTCAGATGTTCTCAGGGGTACTCAGATGTTCTCAGGGGTACTCAGATGTTCTCAGGGGTACTCAGATGGGTATTCAGATGTTCTCAGGGGTACTCAGATGTTCTCAGGGGTACTCAGATGTTCTCAGGGGTACTCAGATGTTCTCAGGGGAACTCAGATGTTCTCAGGGGTACTCAGATGTTCTCAGGGGTACTCAGATGTTCTCAGGGGTACTCAGATGTTCTCAGGTGTACTCGGATGTTCTCAGGGGTACTCATATGTTTTCATGGGTACTCAGATGTTCTCAGGGGTACTCAGATCTTCTCAGAGGCACTCAGATGTTCTCATGGGCACTCAGATGTTCTCAGGGGGTACTCAGATGTTCTCAGGGGTACTCAGATGTTCTCAGGGGTACTCAGATGTTCTCAGGGGTACTCAGATGTTCTCAGGGGTACTCAGATGTTCTCAGATGTTCTCACTCAGATGTTCTCAGGGGTACTCAGATGTTCTCAGGGGTACTCAGATGTTCTCAGGGGTACTCAGATGTTCTCAGGGTAGAGGTACTCAGATGTTCTCAGGGGATACTCAGATGTTCTCAGGGGTACTCAGATGTTCTCAGGGGTACTCAGATGTTCTCAGGGGTACTCAGATGTTCTCAGGGGTACTCAGATGTTCTCAGGGGTACTCAGATGTTCTCAGGGGTACTCAGATGTTCTCAGGGGTACTCAGATGTTCTCAGGGGTACTCAGATGTTCTCAGGGGTACTCAGATGTTCTCAGAGGTACTCAGATGTTCTCAGGGGTACTCAGATGTTCTCAGGGGTACTCAGATGTTCTCAGGGGTACTCAGATGTTCTCATGGGTACTCAGATGTTCTCAGAGGTGCTCAGATGTTCTCAGGGGTACTCAGATGTTCTCAGGGGTACTCAGATGTTCTCAGGGGTACTCAGATGTTCTCAGGGGTACTCAGATGTTCTCATGGGTACTCAGATGTTCTCATGGGTACTCAGATGTTCTCAGGGGTACTCAGATGTTCTCAGGAGTACTCAGATGTTCTCAGGCGTACTCAGATGTTCTCAGGGGTACTCAGATGTTCTCAGGGGTACTCAGATGTTCTCAGGGGTACTCAGATGTTCTCAGGGGTACTCAGATGTTCTCAGGGGTACTCAGATGTTCTCAGGGGTACTCAGATGTTCTCAGGGGTACTCAGATGTTCTCAGGGGTACTCAGATGTTCTCAGGGGTACTCAGATGTTCTCAGGGGTACTCAGATGTTCTCAGGAGTACTCGGATGTTCTCAGGGGTACTCAGATGTTCTCAGAGGTACTCAGATGTTCTCAGGGGTACTCAGATGTTCTCAGGAGTACTCAGATGTTCTCAGGGGTACTCAGATGTTCTCAGGGGTACTCAGATGTTCTCAGGAGTACTCAGATGTTCTCAGGGGTACTCAGATGTTCTAATAGGTACTCAGATGTTTTCAGGGGTACTCAGATGTTCTCAGATGTTCTCAGGGGTAGGGGTACTCAGATGTTCTATGTTCAGATGTTTTCAGGGGTACTCAGATGTTCTCAGGGGTACTCAGATGTAGGGGTACTCAGATGTTCTCAGGGGTACTCAGATGTTCTCAGGAGTACTCAGACGTTCTCAGGGGTACTCAGATGTTCTCAGGAGTACTCAAGATGTTCTCAGGGGTACTCAGATGTTCTCAGGGGTACTCAGATGTTCTCAGGGTAATCAGATGTTCTCAGGGGTGATGTTCTCAGGTACTCAGATGTTCTCAGGGGTACTCAGGATTCTCATGGGTACTCAGATGTTCTCATGATGTTCTCAGGGGTACTCAGATGTTCTCAGGGGTACTCAGATGTTCTCAGGGGAACTCAGATGTTCTCAGGGGTACTCAGATGTTCAAAGCTGCGGTACTCAGATGTTCTCAGGGGTACTCAGATGTTCTCAGGGGTACTCAGATGTTCTCAGGGGTACTCAGATGTTCTCAGGAGTACTCAGATGTTCTCAGGGGTACTCAGATGTTCTCATGGGTAATCAGATGTTCTCAGGGGTACTCAGATGTTCTCAGGAGTAATCAGATGTTCTCAGGGGTACTCAGATGTTCTCAGGGGTACTCAGATGTTCTCAGGGGTACTCAGATGTTCTCAGGGGTACTCAGATGTTCGCAGGGGCACTCAGATGTTCTCAAGGGTACTCAGATGTTCTCAGATGTTCTCAGGATGTTCTCAGGGGTACTCAGATGTTCTCAGTACTCAGATGTTCTCATGGGTACTCAGATGTTCTCAGGGGTACTCAGATGTTCTCAGGGGTACTCAGATGTTCTCATGGGTACTCAGATGTTCTCAGGGGTTCTCAGATGTTCTCATGGGTAATCAGATGTTCTCATGGGTACTCAGATGTTCTCAGGGGTACTCAGATGTTCTCAGGAGTAATAAGATGTTCTCAGGGATGTTCTCAGGGATGTTCTCAGGGGTACTCAGATGTTCTCAGGGGTACTCAGATGTTCTCAGGGGTGCTCAGATGTTCTCGTGGGTACTCAGATGTTCTCAGGGGTACTCAGATGTTCTCAGAGGTACTCAGATGTTCTCAGGGGTACTCAGATGTTCTCAGGGGTACTCAGATGTTCTCAGGGGTACTCAGATGTTCTCAGGGGTACTCAGATGTTCTCAGGGGTACTCAGATGTTGTCAGGGGTACTCAGATGTTCTTCTCAGAGGGGGTACTCAGATTTTCACTCAGATGTTCTCAGGGGTGGATGTTCTCATGGGCACTCAGATGTTCTCAAGGGTACTCAGATGTTCTCAGGGGTACTCAGATGTTCTCAGGGGTACTCAGATGTTCTCAGGGGTACTCAGATCTTCTCAGAGGTACTCAGATGTTCTCATGGGCACTCTGATGTTCTCAAGGGTACTCAGATGTTCTCAGGGGTACTCAGATGTTCTCACGGGTAGTCAGATGTTCTCAACGGTACTCAGATCTTCTCAGAGGTACTCAGATGTTCTCATGGGCACTCAGATGTTCTCAAGGGTACTCAGATGTTCTCAAGGGTACTCAGATGTTCTCAGGGGTACTCAGATGTTCTCAGGGGTACTCAGATGTTCTCAGGGGTACTCAGATGTTCTCAGGGGTACTCAGATGTTCTCAGGGTTACTCAGATGTTCTCAGGGGCACTCAGATGTTCTCAAGGGTACTCAGATGTTCTCATGGGTACTCAGATGTTCTCATGGGTACTCAGATGTTCTCATGGGTACTCAGATGTTCTCAGGAGTACTCGGATGTTCTCAGGGGTATTCAGATGTTCTCAGGGGTACTCAGATGTTCTCAGGGGTACTCAGATGTTCTCAGGGGTACTCAGATGTTCTCAGGGGTACTCAGATGTTCTCAGGGGTACTCAGATGTTCTCAGGGGTTCTCAGATGTTTTCAGGGGTAATCAGATGTTCTCAGGGGTACTCAGATGTTCTCTGGGGTACTCAGATGTTCTCAGGGGTACTCAGATGTTCTCAGGGAAACTCAGATGTTCTCAGGGGAACTCAGATGTTCTCAGGGGTACTCAGATGTTCTCAGGGGTACTCAGATGTTCTCATGGGTACTCAGATGTTCTCAGGGGTACTCGGATGTTCTCAGGGGTACTCATATGTTTTCATGGGTACTCAGATGTTCTCAGGGGTACTCAGATCTTCTCAGAGGTACTCAGATGTTCTCATGGGCACTCAGATGTTCTCAAGGGTACTCAGATGTTCTCAGGGGTACTCAGATGTTCTCAGGGGTACTCAGATGTTCTCAGGGGTACTCAGATGTTCTCAGAGGTACTCAGATGTTCTCATGGGCACTCAGATGTTCTCAAGGGTACTCAGATGTTCTCAGGGGTACTCAGATGTTCTCAGGGGTACTCAGATGTTCTCAGGGGTACTCAGATCTTCTCAGAGGTACTCAGATGTTCTCATGGGCACTCAGATGTTCTCAAGGGTACTCAGATGTTCTCAAGGGTACTCAGATGTTCTCCGGGGTACTCAGATGTTCTCAGGGGTACTCGGATGTTCTCAGGTGTACTCAGATGTTCTCAGGGGTATTCAGATGTTCTCATGGGTACTCAGATGTTCTCAAGGGTACTCAGATGTTCTCAGGGGCATTCAGATGTTCTCATGGGTACTCAGATGTTCTCATGGGTACTCAGATGTTCTCAAGGGTACTCAGATGTTCTCAGGGGTATTCAGATGTTCTCATGGGTACTCGGATGTTCTCAGGGGTACTCAGATGTTCTCAGGGATACTCAGATGTTCTCATGGGTACTCAGATGTTCTCATGGGTACTCAGATGTTCTCAGGTGTACTTGGATGTTCTCAGGGGTACTCAGATGTTCTCAGGGGTACTCAGATGTTCTCATGGGTACTCAGATGTTCTCATGGGTACTCAGATGTTCTCAGGTGAACTTGGATGTTCTCAGGGGTACTCAGATGTTCTCAGGGGTACTCAGATGTTCTCAGGGGTACTCAGATGTTCTCAGGGGTACTCAGATGTTCTCAGGGGTACTCAGATGTTCTCAGGGGTACTCAGATGTTCTCATGGGTACTCAGATGTTCTCAGGGGTACTCAGATGTTCTCATGGGTAATCAGATGTTCTCATGGGTACTCATATGTTCTCAGGGGTACTCAGATGTTCTCATGGGTACTCAGATGTTCTCAGGGGTACTCAGATGTTCTCAGGGGTACTCAGATGTTCTCAGGGGTGCTCAGATGTTCTCATGGCTACTCAGATGTTCTCAGGGGTACTCAGATGTTCTCAGAGGTACTCAGATGTTCCCAGGGGTACTCAGATGTTCTCAGGAGTACTCAAATGTTCTCAGGGGTACTTATATGTTCTAAGAGGTACTCAGATGTTCTCAGAGGTACTCAGATGTTCTCATGGGTAATCAGGTGTTTTCAGGGGTACTCAGATGTTCTCAGGAGTAATCAGATGTTCTCAGGGGTACTCAGATGTTCTCAGGGTACTCAGAAGTTCTCAGGTGTACTCAGATGTTCTCAAGGTTACTCAGATGTTCTCAGGTGTACTCAGATGTTCTCAGGGGTATTCAGATGTTCTCAGGGGTACTCAGATGTTCTCAAGGGTACTCAGATGTTCTCAGGGGTACTCAGATGTTCTCAGGGGTACTCAGATGTTCTCAGGGGTACTCAGATGTTCTCAGGGGTACTCAGATGTTCTCAGGGGTACTCAGATGTTCTCAGGGGTACTCAGATGTTCTCAGGGGTACTCAGATGTTCTTGGGGGTACTCAGCTGTTCTCAGGTGTACTCAGATGTTCTTAGGGGTACTCAGATGTTCTCACGGGTACTCAGATGTTCTCAGGCGTACTCAGATGTTCTCAGGGGTACTCAGATGTTCTCAGGGGTACTCAGATGTTCTCAGGGGTACTCAGATGTTCTCAGGGGTACTCAGATGTTCTCAGGGGTACTCAGATGTTCTCAGGGGTACTCAGATGTTCTCAGGGGTACTCAGATGTTCTCAGGGGTACTCAGATGTTCTCATGGGTACTCAGATGTTCTCAGGGGTACTCAGATGTTCTCAGGGGTACTCAGATGTTCTCAGGGGTACTCAGATGTTCTCAGTTGTGTTCTCAGTTGTACTCAGACGTTCTCAGGGGTACTCAGATGTTCTCATGGGTACTCAGATGTTCTCAGGGGTACTCAGATGTTCTCAGGGGTACTCAGATGTTCTCAGGGGTACTCAGATGTTCTCGGGGGTACTCAGATGTTCTCAGGTGTACTCAGATGTTCTTAGGGGTACTCAGATGTTCTCACGGGTACTCAGATGTTCTCAGGGGTACTCAGATGTTCTCAGGGGTACTCAGATGTTCTCAGGGGTACTCAGATGTTCTCAGGGGTACTCAGATGTTCTCAGGGGTACTCAGATGTTCTCAGGGGTACTCAGATGTTCTCAGGGGTACTCAGATGTTCTCAGGGGTACTCAGATGTTCTCAGTTGTACTCAGATGTTCTCAGGGGTACTCAGATGTTCTCACGGGTACTCAGATGTTCTCAGGGGTACTCAGATGTTCTCAGTTGTACTCAGATGTTCTCAGGGGTACTCAGATGTTCTCACGGGTACTCAGATGTTCTCAGGGGTACTCAGATGTTCTCAGTTGTACTCAGATGTTCTCAGGGGTACTCAGATGTTCTCAGGGGTACTCAGATGTTCTCAGTTGTACTCAGATGTTCTCACGGGTACTCAGATGTTCTCACGGGTACTCAGATGTTCTCACGGGTACTCAGATGTTCTCCGGGGTACTCAGATGTTCTCACGGGTACTCAGATGTTCTCACGGGTACTCAGATGTTCTCACGGGTACTCAGATGTTCTCACGGGTACTCAGATGTTCTCCGGGGTACTCAGATGTTCTCAGTTGTACTCAGATGTTCTCAGGGGTACTCAGATGTTCTCACGGGTACTCAGATGTTCTCAGGGGTACTCAGAGTTATCTCTTTAATTTTCGTAAATATTGTCAACCAGTCTTCTCAGTGTCTATTATGTCTTTCTTGGGAATCTTCGATATCATCTGGAGATTTCCAGAGCAGGAAACTAATGTCAAAGACCTGGGAGTGATCATGTCGGAGGATCTCACCTTCAAGGGCCATAACATTGTATCAATCGCATCTGCTAGAAAAATGACAGGATGGATAATGAGAACCTTCAAAACTAGGGATACCAAGCCCATGATGACACTCTTCAGGTCACTTGTTCTATCTAGGCTGGAATATTGCTGCACACTAATAGCACCTTTCAAGGCAGGTGAAATTGCCGACCTAGAAAATGTACAGAGAACCTTCACGGCGCACATAACGGAGATAAAACACCTCAATTACTGGGAGCGCTTGAGGTTCCTAAACCTGTATTCCCTGGAACGCAGGAGGGAGAGATACATGATTATATACACCTGGAAAATCCTAGAGGGACTAGTACCGAACTTGCACACGAAAATCACTCACTACGAAGGCAAAAGACTTGGCAGACGATGCACCATCCCCCCAATGAAAAGCAGGGGTGTCACTAGCACGTTAAGAGACCATACAATAAGTGTCAGGGGTCCGAGACTGTTCAACTGCCTCCCAGCATACATAAGGGGGATTACCAATAGACCCCTGGCTGTCTCCAAGCAGGCTTTGGACAGACACTTAAATCCAATACCTGACCAGCCGGGCTCTGGTTCATACGTCGGTTTGCGTGCGGCCAACAGTAATAGCCTGGTTGATCAAGCCCTGATTCACCATGAGGCCTGTCACAGACCGGTCCGCGGGGGCGTTGACCCCCCGGAACTCTCTCCAGGTATACTCCAGGTATGATCTTAATTTCTAATATCCTTTAACCTATGTTATCACATAATCTTGTGTGCCTGTCAATGTATGGTACAGTAACAGCTAGACTTGTTATATAACCATTCATAACAGACGTACCATGCAGTTTTGGTGCGTAGACACAGGTTGGGCGTCACCAATCCATCATGAAGCCACCTGGTATAATGAGCAATCCTGTGATTATGAATAGCATTGTTGAAGATTATGTACAGTAATCTCTATGTTTCTTTCCATGACTGAACTGTCAGATACAATAATTTGGGCAGCATCCCACCCCGGCGGTTGATTACAGGAAATAACGTGATTAAAGTTGACATTTGACTCCTGCCCTGTCCTGACTGAGTATTTATGTTGGGTTATTCTGGCTTCCAGGAGTTTACCTGTTTGACCGATATATGAGAGAGGACACTGAGTACATGGGACCTTGTAAACCCACCAACTTTGATGGAGGATGTGTTTAATCAGCCTTTGTTTTACTGTCCCCGTGTTTTTGAAAGCCAGGTTTATATTGATCTTTTTTAATGCCTCACGCAGGCAAACCAAGTTCACTAGAACATTTTCCCTGGCAGTCATTTCCTTAGGTTCAGTCGTGTAGAAAGTCTTTCTTGCTGACAGTAGTGCCTTCTCAACAAAATCCCTGGGATATCTCAGGATTGTGTCTATGTTGAATATCTTATTGATTCTTGCTGACAGTAGTGCCTTCTCAACAAAATCCCTGGGATATCTCAGGTTTGTGACTATGTTGAATATCTTACTGATTCTTGCTGACAGTAGTGCCTTCTCAACAAAATCCCTGGGAAATCTCAGGTTTGTGCCTATGTTGAATATCTTACTGATTCTTGCTGACAGTAGTGCCTTCTCAACAAAATCCCTGGGATATCTCAGGTTTGTGCCTATATTGAATATCTTACTGATTCTTGCTGACAGTAGTGCCTTCTCAACAAAATCCCTGGGATATCTCAGGTTTGTGCCTATGTTGAATATCTTACTGATTCTTGCTGACAGTAGTGCCTTCTCAACAAAATCCCTGGGATATCTCAGGTTTGTGCCTATGTTGAATATCTTACTGATTCTTGCTGACAGTAGTGCCTTCTCAACAAAATCCCTGGGATATCTCAGGTTTGTGACTATGTTGAATATTTTACCGATTCTTGCTGACAGTAGTGCCTTCTCAACAAAATCCCTGGGATATCTCAGGTTTGTGCCTATGTTGAATATCTTACTGATTCTTGCTGACAGTAGTGCCTTCTCAACAAAATCCCTGGGATATCTCAGGTTTGTGCCTATGTTGAATATCTTACTGATTCTTGCTGACAGTAGTGCCTTCTCAACAAAATCCCTGGGATATCTCAGGATTGTGTCTATGTTGAATATCTTATTGATTCTTGCTGACAGTAGTGCCTTCTCAACAAAATCCCTGGGATATCTCAGGTTTGTGCCTATGTTGAATATCTTACTGATTCTTGCTGACAGTAGTGCCTTCTCAACAAAATCCCTGGGATATCTCAGGTTTGTGCCTATGTTGAATATCTTACTGATTCTTGCTGACAGTAGTGCCTTCTCAACAAAATCCCTGGGATATCTCAGGTTTGTGCCTATGTTGAATATCTTACTGATTCTTGCTGACAGTAGTGCCTTCTCAACAAAATCCCTGGGATATCTCAGGTTTGTGACTATGTTGAATATCTTACTGATTCTTGCTGACAGTAGTGCCTTCTCAACAAAATCCCTGGGATATCTCAGGTTTGTGACTATGTTGAATATCTTACTGATTCTTGCTGACAGTAGTGCCTTCTCAACAAAATTCCTGGGATATCTCAGGTTTGTGCCTATGTTGAATATCTTACTGATTCTTGCTGACAGTAGTGCCTTCTCAACAAAATCCCTGGGATATCTCAGGTTTGTGCCTATGTTGAATATCTTACTGATTTCGTCCTCTAGGTACTCTGGACTGCAGATGCGCAATGTTCTTAAGAACATTGTGAGGAACACACTCGTTTTTACCCTGGTTTCATGAATATATGGCGACACATTAGTGGACTTCCTATAAACTGCAAATTTGCATTTTCTCTCAACCCGGTGGTTTAAAACATCAAGGAACGGCAAAATGTTGTTTCATGTTCTGTAGTGAACATGATGGTAGGTATTAGAGCACTGAGTCTGGGTAGGAACTCATCAATGTTGTGATCTCTAGGCAAAGAACATCATCTACGTATCTGAACCAACTAGCTTTATCTGGGAGAATTGAAATATAAACACATATGCAGTATAATGTGATCCTTTATTCACAACGTTTCGCCCACACAATGGGCTTTTTCAAGTCACAAACAGATCTGTTTGTGACTTGAAAAAGCCCACTGTGCGGGCGAAACGTTGTCATTAAAGGATCATATTATACTGCATATGTGTCCATTGCGTCGGTATTTTATACCATTTATTTCCATCTGGGAGAATGTCTCTAAGAATTCTGGTCTCATAGAATTCCATATATATAGGTTGCTGAGTAACGGGCAATGGGGATTTCCCATTGCCATGCCTTGTTTTTGAGCATAGTAATTCCCTTCAAGCACGAACTTGCAATCAGTAACACAGTTTTATCAATTCGATTATTGTTTTCGTGGGGAAGGACAGGGGAAAGTTTTCGAGTTCCTCTTCGAGGTACGAAAGCAAGTCACGAACAGGAACTTTGGTGAACAGAGCTGTGACATCGAAGCTCACTAAAGAAAAGTCGTGAGGGACATTTAATTTCTGGAGCCTCTCAGTGAGGCCAACATTATTTTATATATATATATATATATATATATATATATATATATATATATATATATATATATATATATATATACATATATATATATATATATATATATATATATATATATATATATATATATATATATATATATATATATACATATATATATATATATGTCGTGCCGAATATGTAAAACTGGTCAAATAGCAAGAACTCATCTAAAATTAAGTCTTTTCTAAAATTTTCTCTTATAAGTTTAAAGATATATTTTTTCATTAATGTTAATGTAAAAAATTTTAATTTTGCACCAAAAGAATCTTAGAAAACTTACCTAACCTTATTATAACAAGAACAATTTATTTTAGCCTAACCCAACTAAATATATTTTAGATTTGTTTACAATAATTTATTACTAAACAAACACAATGAAATATATTTTTATCGTTAGTTTCAGAATGATTTTGGCGAAATTATTGCATACACAAATTTTCACTTGTCCTATATGGCAAGATGAGCGTTGCTATTTAAGCCAAGATCGCAAGTTCTGCCTATTCGGCACGACATATATATACATATATATATCAGAAAATTAGACTACAGTCATTCTTAACTTTACTATCATGGAGTGACCACTCTACAGTCATATTCACTTTACTATCATGCAGTGTACACTCTACAGTCATTCTTCACCTTACTTTCATGCAGTGTACACTCTACAGTCATTCTTCACCTTACCATCATGAGTGTACACTCTACAGTCATTTTACACTTTACTATCATGCAGTGTACACTCTACAGTCATTCTTCACCTTACTTTCATGCAGTGTACACTCTACAGTCATTCTTCACCTTACTTTCATGCAGTGTACACTCTACAGTCATTCTTCACCTTACTTTCATGCAGTGTACACTCTACAGTCATTCTTCACCTTATCATCATGAGTGTACACTCTACAGTCATTTTACACTTTACTATCATGCAGTGTACACTCTACAGTCATTTTACACTTTACTATCATGCAGTGTACACTCTACAGTCATTTTACACTTTACTATCATGCAGTGTACACTCTACAGTCATTTTACACTTTACTATCATGCAGTGTACACTCTACAGTCATTTTACACTTTACTATCATGCAGTGTACACTCTACAGTCATTCTTCACCTTACTATCATGCAGTGTACACTCAACAGTCATTCTTCACCTAATTAAAGATCTTCATTAACAAAACTTACCAACACGTCAGCAGAAGTGATATTTGTACATTTCTTCGTATTGGACCAAACATCAGTGTAGTTGAAGACAGGTAGTTTTTCACCATTCCATGTATTGACTAGGTATGTGATATTCACCTGAGTGTACTTCTCATCCATCTTATACTGAAGGCAGAATTCATTGTCTGAGAGTCCACTTAAGACTACTCTCTTGTCTCTTAGTGCAGGCTCACAGCTTACTGGAGCAGACAACAAATGAGCTGTCATTAGTTACAGTGGTTGTAATGTGTTATCTCAGAGCAGATGAGAAGATTGAATAATGGGAGACACAGATAACAATGTTAGTGATGCTGTGAGATGTGTTCATCTCAGAGCAGATAAGAAGATGGAATAATGAGAGACACAGATAACAATGTTAGTGATGCTGTGAGATGTGTTCATCTCAGAGCAGATAAGAAGATGGAAGAATGAGAGACACAGATAACAATGATAGTGATGCTGTGAGATGTGTTCATCTCAGAGCAGATGAGAAGATGGAATAATGAGAGATACAGATGACAATGTTAGTGATGCTGTGAGATGTGTTCATCTCAGAGCAGATAAGAAGATGGAATAATGAGAGACACAGATAACAATGTTAGTGATGCTGTGAGATGTGTTCATCTCAGAGCAGATAAGAAGATGGAATAATGAGAGACACAGATAACAATGTTAGTGATGCTGTGAGATGTGTTCATCTCAGAGCAGATAAGAAGATGGAATAATGAGAGACACAGATAACAATGTTAGTGATGCTGTGAGATGTGTTCATCTCAGAGCAGATGAGAAGATGGAATAATGAGAGACACAGATAACAATGTTAGTGATGCTGTGAGATGTGTTCATCTCAGAGCAGATAAGAAGATGGAATAATGAGAGACACAGATAACAATGTTAGTGATGCTGGGGAGGAAGAGGCTGACAATCACTAATTTTAAGAAATAGTGTTGCTGGTACGGAACAAGTGAATCACCTCGTGCTGTTGACAACACTGAAGTTAAAAACGCTATATGAAGAAAATAATTTCTATCTCTTAACACATATATCTCCAATAATTAAAATTCTTAACAGATCAAAATATTGTCTCAATAAATGCTTCATATGAGAAGTGTCTCCACCAAACATATGCCAGTTACGAATTACAACTGACAATGTAACAAATTAAAAATTAGTAAAATTAAAAATTGTACGAACATTTAAACATACAAAAAAGATTAGCAATAAGTAGTCCCATCAAGTTTTTTCTTATTCCAAATATTGATTATAACTTGATCGGATTTTTTTAGATTTTAGCACCGAAGTTGCTAGTTTATTGTTTACCTCATATCCATCCTGTGGATGGTAGTTGCTAGTTTATTGTGTACCTCATATCCATCCTGTGGATGGTAGTGGCTAGTTTATTGTGTACCTCATATCCATCCTGTGGATGGTAGTGGCTAGTTTATTGTGTACCTCATATCCATCCTGTGGATGGTAGTGGCTAGTTTATTGTGTACCTCATATCCATCCTGTGGATGGTAGTGGCTAGTTTATTGTGTACCTCATATCCATCCTGTGGATGGCAGTGGCTAGTTTATTGTGTACCTCATAACCATCCTGTGGATGGTAGTGGCTAGTTTATTGTGTACCTCATATCCATCCTGTGGATGGTAGTGGCTAGTTTATTGTGTACCTCATAACCATCCTGTGGATGGTAGTGGCTAGTTTATTGTGTACCTCATATCCATCCTGTGGATGGTAGTGGCTAGTTTATTGTGTACCTCATATCCATCCTGTGGATGGTAGTGGCTAGTTTATTGTGTACCTCATATCCATCCTGTGGATGGTAGTGGCTAGTTTATTGTGTACCTCATATCCATCCTGTGGATGGTAGTGGCTAGTTTATTGTGTACCTCTTATCCATCCTGTGGATGGTAGTGGCTAGTTTATTGTGTACCTCATATCCATCCTGTGGATGGTAGTGGCTAGTTTATTGTTTACCTCATATCCATCCTGTGGATGGTAGTGGCTAGTTTATTGTGTACCTCATATCTATCCTGTGGATGGTAGTAGCTAGTTTATTGTGTACCTCATATCCATCCTGTGGATGGTAGTGGCTAGTTTATTGTTTACCTCATATCCATCCTGTGGATGGTAGTGGCTAGTTTATTGTTTACCTCATATCCATCCTGTGGATGGTAGTGGCTAGTTTATTGTGTACCTCATATCCATCCTGTGGATGGTAGTTGCTAGTTTATTGTGTACCTCATATCCATCCTGTGGATGGTAGTGGCTAGTTTATTGTGTACCTCATATCCATCCTGTGGATGGTAGTGGCTAGTTTATTGTGTACCTCATATCCATCCTATGGATGGTAGTGGCTAGTTTATTGTGTACCTCATATCCATACTATGGATGGTAGTTGCTAGTTTATTGTGTACCTCATATCCATCCTGTGGATGGTAGTGGCTAGTTTATTGTGTACCTCTTATCCATCCTGTGGATGGTAGTGGCTAGTTTATTGTGTACCTCATATCCATCCTGTGGATGGTAGTGGCTAGTTTATTGTTTACCTCATATCCATCCTGTGGATGGTAGTGGCTAGTTTATTGTGTACCTCATATCCATCCTGTGGATGGTAGTGGCTAGTTTATTGTGTACCTCATATCCATCCTGTGGATGGTAGTGGCTAGTTTATTGTTTACCTCATATCCATCCTGTGGATGGTAGTGGCTAGTTTATTGTTTACCTCATATCCATCCTGTGGATGGTAGTGGCTAGTTTATTGTGTACCTCATATCCATCCTGTGGATGGTAGTGGCTAGTTTATTGTGTACCTCATATCCATCATGTGGATGGTAGTGGCTAGTTTATTGTGTACCTCATATCCATCCTGTGGATGGTAGTGGCTAGTTTATTGTGTACCTCATATCCATCCTGTGAATGGTAGTGGCTAGTTTATTGTGTACCTCATATCCATCCTGTGGATGGTAGTGGCTAGTTTATTGTTTACCTCATATCCATCCAGTGGATGGTAGTGGCTAGTTTATTGTGTACCTCATATCCATCCTGTGGATGGTAGTTGCTAGTTTATTGTTTACCTCATATCCATCCTGTGGATGGTAGTGGCTAGTTTATTGTGTACCTCATATCCATCCTGTGGATGGTAGTGGCTAGTTTATTGTGTACCTCATATCCATCCTGTGGATGGTAGTGGCTAGTTTATTGTGTACCTCTTATCCATCCTGTGGATGGTAGTGGCTAGTTTATTGTGTACCTCATATCCATCCAGTGGATGGTAGTGGCTAGTTTATTGTTTACCTCATATCCATCCTGTGGATGGTAGTGGCTAGTTTATTGTGTACCTCATATCCATCCTGTGGATGGTAGTGGCTAGTTTATTGTGTACCTCATATCCATCCTGTGGATGGTAGTGGCTAGTTTATTGTTTACCTCATATCCATCCTGTGGATGGTAGTGGCTAGTTTATTGTGTACCTCATATCCATCCTGTGGATGGTAGTGGCTAGTTTATTGTTTACCTCATATCCATCCTGTGGATGGTAGTGGCTAGTTTATTGTGTACCTCATATCCATCCTGTGGATGGTAGTGGCTAGTTTATTGTGTACCTCATATCCATCTTGTGGATGGTAGTGGCTAGTTTATTTTGTACCTCATAACCATCCTGTGGATGGTAGTGGCTAGTTTATTGTGTACCTCATATCCATCCTGTGGACGGTAGTTGCTAGTTTATTGTGTACCTCATATCCATCCTGTGGATGGTAGTGGCTAGTTTATTGTGTACCTCATATCCATCCTGAGGATGGTAGTGGTTAGTTTATTGTGTACCTCATATCCATCCTGTGGATGGTAGTGGCTAGTTTATTTTGTACCTCATAACCATCCTGTGGATGGTAGTGGCTAGTTTATTGTGTACCTCATATCCATCCTGTGGATGGTAGTGGCTAGTTTATTGTGTACCTCACATCCATCCTGTGGATGGTAGTGGCTAGTTTATTGTGTACCTCATATCCATCCTGTGGATGGTAGTGGCTAGTTTATTGTGTACCTCATAACCATCCTGTGGATGGCAGTGGCTAGTTTATTGTGTACCTCATAACCATCCTGTCGATGGTAGTGGCTAGTTTATTGTGTACCTCATATCCATCCTGTGGATGGTAGTGGCTAGTTTATTGTGCACCTCATATCCATCCTGTGGATGGTAGTGGCTAGTTTATTGTGTACCTCATATCCATCCTGTGGATGGTAGTGGCTAGTTTATTGTGTACCTCATATCCATCCTGTGGATGGTAGTGGCTAGTTTATTGTGTACCTCATATCCATCCTGTGGATGGTAGTGGCTAGTTTATTGTGTACCTCATATCCATCCTGTGGATGGTAGTGGCTAGTTTATTGTGTACCTCACATCCATCCTGTGGATGGCAGTGGCTAGTTTATTGTGCACCTCATATCCATCCTGTGGATGGTAGTGGCTAGTTTATTGTGTACCTCATATCCATCCTGTGGATGGTAGTTGCTAGTTAATTGTGTACCTCATATCCATCCTGTGGATGGTAGTGGCTAGTTTATTGTGTACCTCATATCCATCCTGTGGATGGTAGTGGCTAGTTTATTGTGTACCTCATATCCATCCTGTGGATGGTAGTGGCTAGTTTATTGTGTACCTCATATCCATCCTGTGGATGGTAGTGGCTAGTTTATTGTGTACCTCATATCCATCCTGTGGATGGTAGTGGCTAGTTTATTGTGTACCTCTTATCCATCCTGTGGATGGTAAAGGCTGGTATCCTGTGGATGGTAGTGGCTAGTTTATTGTGTACCTCATATCCATCCTGTGGATGGTAGTGGCTATCCTGTGGATGGTAGTGGCTAGTTTATTGTGTACCTCATATCCATCCTGTGGATTAGTTTATTGTGTACCTCTTATCCATCCTGTGGATGGTAGTGGCTAGTTTATTGTGTACCTCATATCCCTCCTGTGGATGGTAGTGGCTAGTTTATTGTGTACCTCATATCCATCCTGTGGATGGTAATGGCTAGTTTATTGTGTACCTCATATCCATCCTGTGGATGGTAGTGGCTAGTTTATTGTGTACCTCATATCCATCCTGTGGATGGTAGTGGCTAGTTTATTGTGTACCTCATATCCATCCTGTGGATGTGGATGGTAATGGCTAGTTTATTGTGTACCTCATATCCTTCCTGTGGATGGTAGTGGCTAGTTTATTGTGTACCTCATATCCATCCTGTAGTGGCTAGTTTATTGTGTACCTCATATCCATCCTGTGGATGGTAGTGGCTAGTTTATTGTGCACCTCATATCCATCCTGTGGATGGTAGTGGCTAGTTTATTGTGTACCTCATATCCATCCTGTGGATGGTAATGGCTAGTTTATTGTGTACCTCATATCCTTCCTGTGGATGGTAGCACAAGAACATATGGATACACAAAAGTTATAATGTAACTAGATCAAGTTTAATATGTCCATGAAAACTTATCCATCCTGTGGATGTAGTGGCTAGTATTGTGTACTCAGATCAAGTTTAATATGTCCATGAAAACTTTCCTCAGTGTTATAACTTCTGTCAACTTAAAACTTTCCTCAGTGTTATAACTTCTGTCAGAAGTTATAACTTGACAAAACTCTTGATCAGGTTGAAAATATTGAGCTCTTGTTTTTTTTTTTTTTTGAATTGAAGAAGATTGATATTGTTATTGGAATTAACAGGCTTCGATCTGGCAAGTTCATCTTCGAGATGTTGAGTTACAGCTACTGGTCTCTTACGGGAGATGACTTGTGGGTTCTACGTCACTTGTAAGTATTTTGTGTGTGACGAGATACAAGATACTTAATTTATGGGATACCTGGGATATACCTTTCTCTCTTTCTCTCTCTCTCTCTCTCTCTTTCTCTCTCTACTCACTTTCTCTTGCTGTGATGGACATTAGGTTAATATAAACAATTATCAATAGAAGAATCATTGTTGACAAGTCTTCACTGCTGCTGCTGCTGACTCCTCTCTACTCCACCGAAGAAGCCTACTGTGCAGGCGGTAACTTTCTCAATAAAGTTACCTAACTGCTACCCAAGTGTCTTACTGATAACTTCTCCACTATCACAGTTGTCCACTTCACTATCACTGTCGTCCACTTTACTATCACAGTTGTCCACTTCACTATCACTGTCGTCCACTTCACTACCACAGTTCCCCACTTCACTATCAATGTCGTCCACTTCACTACCACAGTTCTCAACTTCACTATCACTGTCGTCCACTTCACTACCACAGTTCTCAACTTCACTATCACTGTCGTCCACTTCACTACCACAGTTCTCCACTTCACTATCACTGTCGTCCACTTCACTACCACAGTTCCCCACTTCACTATCACTGTCGTCCACTTCACTACCACAGTTCCCCATTTCACTATCACTGTCGTCCACTTCACTACCACAGTTCTCCACTTCACTATCACTGTCGTCCACTTCACTACCACAGTTCTCCACTATACTGGCATCTTGTCAACTCCTCCTTCAGTCAGCTACTAACCAGATTGTTTGCTGGATCTGGCTTCCGCTACATTATATACCCATGAGATCATGTGCATTTTCCCTTCCTATGTGTGTGTGTGTGTGTGTGTGTGAGTGTGTATGTGTGGACACAACACTGAGTAATACATCCTACTCACTTTAAAGTCCGTGACTGAACAATATTAACGTTTTGAGGTGGAGTGATACACAACTGCTCTATACTGTGTTGTTGTTGATGATTTCTTGCCTCCTGATGGAGTATCCTTATGTAACACATACTACTGTATAGAAAGCCGCTTATTATGC
This sequence comes from Cherax quadricarinatus, assembly GCF_038502225.1. Classification (NCBI taxonomy): domain Eukaryota; kingdom Metazoa; phylum Arthropoda; class Malacostraca; order Decapoda; family Parastacidae; genus Cherax; species Cherax quadricarinatus. The sequence goes on along the minus strand of NW_027196376.1, from coordinate 4,777 downwards.
AGAGCATTTTGGGTAAATTAGGTCAGTTTTTACCCCCTAATTCGACTCACAACAGTCCACTAACACCCAGGTACCTACTTAGTACTAGGTGAACATTGGACAACAGTTGTCTTAAGTAAACTCGTCCTAATGTTTTGCAGCCGTATCGAGCATCGAATTAAATCGGTTTAGAGAGACACTCGGACATATTTATTAGAAGACATTCTGGTCCTGGGTTAAAAAGTCAGTATAAATAGGTGGAGAGTGAGGTACTCCTGTGTCCTCCACAAAGACTCTACGTTGTGGTACGCCTGTGTCCTACACTGGGACTCCACGTTAAGGAACGACTGTGTCCTCCACAGTGACTCAACGTTAAGGTACGACTGTGTCCTCCACAGTGACTCTACGTTAAGGTACGACTGTGTCCTCCACAGAGACTCCACGTTAAGGTACGACTGTGTCCTCCACAGTGACTCAACGTTAAGGTACGACTGTGTCCTCCACAGTGACTCTACGTTAAGGTACGACTGTGTCCTCCACAGTGACTCCACGATAAGGTACGACTGTGTCCTCCACAGTGACTCAACGTTAAGGTACGACTGTGTCCTCCACAGTGACTCTACGTTAAGGTACGACTGTGTCCTTCACAGTGACTCTACGTTAAGGTACGACTGTGTCCTCCATAGTGACTCAACGTTAAGATACGACTGTGTCCTCCACAGTGACTCTACGTTAAGGTACGACTGTGTCCTCCACAGTGACTCCACGATAAGGTACGACTGTGTCCTCCACAGTGACTCAACGTTAAGGTACGACTGTGTCCTCCACAGTGACTCTACGTTAAGGTACGACTGTGTCCTTCACAGTGACTCTACGTTAAGGTACGACTGTGTCCTCCATAGTGACTCAACGTTAAGATACGACTGTGTCCTCCACAGTGACTCAACGTTAAGATACGACTGTGTCCTCCACAGTGACTCAACGTTAAGATACGACTGTGTCCTCCACAGTGACTCAACGTTAAGGTACAACTGTGTCCTCCACAGTGACTCAACGTTAAGGTACGACTGTGTCCTCCACAGTGACTCAACGTTAAGGTACGACTGTGTCCTCCACAGTGACTCAACGTTAAGGTACAACTGTGTCCTCCACAGTGACTCAACGTTAAGGTACGACTGTGTCCTCCACAGTGACTCAACGTTAAGGTACGACTGTGTCCTCCACAGTGACTCAACGTTAAGGTACGACTGTGTCCTCCACAGTGACTCAACGTTAAGGTACGACTGTGTCCTCCACAGAGACTCCACGTTAAGGTACGACTGTGTCCTCCACAGTGACTCAACGTTAAGGTACGACTGTGTCCTCCACAGGAACTCCACGTTAAGGTACGACTGTGTCCTCCACAGTGACTCAACGTTAAGGTACGACTGTGTCCTCCACAGTGACTCTACGTTAAGGTACGACTGTGTCCTCCACAGTGACTCCACGTTAAGGTACGACTGTGTCCTCCACAGTGACTCAACGTTAAGGTACGACTGTGTCCTCCACAGTGACTCAGCATTAAGGTACGACTGTGTCCTCCACAGAAACTCCACGTTAAGGTACGACTGTGTCCTCCACAGTGACTCAGCATTAAGGTACGACTGTGTCCTCCACAGAAACTCCACGTTAAGGTACGACTGTGTCCTCCACAGAAACTCCACGTTAAGGTACAACTGTGTCCTACACATTAACTCCACGTTAAGGTACAACTGTGTCTTACACATTAACTCCACGTTAAGGTACGACTGTGTCCTACACAGGAACTCCAAGTTAAGGTACGACTGTGTCCTACACATTAACTCCACGTTAAGGTACGACTGTGTCCTACACAGGAACGCCACGTTAAGGTACGACTGTGTCCTTCACAGAGATTCTACGTTAAGGTACAACTGTGTCCTACACTGGGACTGCACGTTAAGGTACGACTGTGTCCTCCACACTGACTCTACGTTAAGGTACAACTCTATCCTCCACAGAGACTCTACGTTAAGGTACAACTCTATCCTCCACAGAGACTCTACGTTCAGGTACGACTGTGTCCTACACTGGGACTGCACGTTAAGGTACGACTGTGTCCTCCACAGTGACTCTACGTTAAGGTACAACTCTATCCTCCACAGAGACTCTACGTTAAGGTACAACTCTATCCTCCACAGAGACTCTACGTTAAGGTACAACTCTATCCTCCACAGAGACTCTACGTTCAGGTACGACTGTGTCCTACACTGGGACTGCACGTTAAGGTACGACTGTGTCCTCCACAGTGACTCTACGTTAAGGTACAACTCTATCCTCCACAGAGACTCTACGTTAAGGTACAACTGTGTCCTACACTGGGACTGCACGTTAAGGTACGACTGTGTCCTCCACAGTGACTCAACGTTAAGGTACGACTGTGTCCTCCACAGAGACTCCACGTTAAGGTACGACTGTGTCCTCCACAGTGACTCAACGTGAAGGTACGTCTGTGTCCTCCACAGTGACTCAACGTTAAGGTACGACTGTGTCCTCCACAGTGACTCAACGTTAAGGTACGACTGTGTCCTCCACAGAGACTCCACGTTAAGGTACGACTGTGTCCTCAACAGTGACTCAACGTTAAGGTACGACTGTGTCCTCCACAGGAACTCCACGTTAAGGTACGACTGTGTCCTCCACAGTGACTCAACGTTAAGGTACGACTGTGTCCTCCACAGGAACTCCACGTTAAGGTACGACTGTGTCCTCCACAGTGACTCCACGTTAAGGTACGACTGTGTCCTCCACAGTGACTCTACGTTAAGGTACGACTGTGTCCTCCACAGTGACTCCACGTTAAGGTACGACTGTGTCCTCCAAAGTGACTCAACGTTAAGGTACGACTGTGTCCTCCACAGTGACTCAGCATTAAGGTACGACTGTGTCCTCCACAGAAACTCCACGTTAAGGTACGACTGTGTCCTCCACAGTGACTCAGCATTAAGGTACGACTGTGTCCTCCACAGAAACTCCACGTTAAGGTACGACTGTGTCCTCCACAGAAACTCCACGTTAAGGTACAACTGTGTCCTACACATTAACTCCACGTTAAGGTACAACTGTGTCCTACACATTAACTCCACGTTAAGGTACGACTGTGTCCTACACAGAAACTCCACGTTAAGGTACGACTGTGTCCTACACAGGAACTCCAAGTTAAGGTACGACTGTGTCCTACACATTAACTCCACGTTAAGGTACGACTGTGTCCTACACAGGAACGCCACGTTAAGGTACGACTGTGTCCTTCACAGAGATTCTACGTTAAGGTACAACTGTGTCCTACACTGGGACTGCACGTTAAGGTACGACTGTGTCCTCCACAGTGACTCTACGTTAAGGTACAACTCTATCCTCCACAGAGACTCTACGTTCAGGTACGACTGTGTCCTACACTGGGACTGCACGTTAAGGTACGACTGTGTCCTCCACAGTGACCAGTGACTCTACGTTAAGGTACAACTCTATCCTCCACAGAGACTCTACGTTAAGGTACGACTGTGTCCTACACTGGGACTGCACGTTAAGGTACGACTGTGTCCTCCACAGTGACTCTACGTTAAGGTACAACTCTATCCTCCACAGAGATTCTACGTTAAGGTACGACTGTGTCCTACACTGGGACTGCACGTTAAGGTACGACTGTGTCCTCCACAGTGACTCTACGTTAAGGTACAACTCTATCCTCCACAGAGACTCTACGTTAAGGTACAACTCTATCCTCCACAGAGACTCTACGTTAAGGTACAACTCTATCCTCCACAGAGACTCTACGTTCAGGTACGACTGTGTCCTACACTGGGACTGCACGTTAAGGTACGACTGTGTCCTCCACAGTGACTCTACGTTAAGGTACAACTCTATCCTCCACAGAGACTCTACGTTAAGGTACAACTGTGTCCTACACTGGGACTGCACGTTAAGGTACGACTGTGTCCTCCACAGTGACTCCACGTTAAGGTACGACTGTGTCCTCCACAGAGACTCTACGTTAAGGTACGACTGTGTCCTACACTGGGACTGCACGTTAAGGTACGACTGTGTCCTCCACAGAGACTCTACGTTAAGGTAAGACTGTGTCCTACACTGGGACTGCACGTTAAGGTACGACTGTGTCCTACACTGGGACTGCACGTTAAGGTACGACTGTGTCCTTCACTGGAACTCCACGTTAAGGTACGACTGTGTCCTTCACTGTGACTCCACGTTAAGTACGACTGTGTCCTTCACCGTGACTCCACGTTAAGTACGACTGTGTCCTTCACTGTGACTCTACGTTAAGTTACGACTGTGTCCTTCACAGGGACTCCACGTTAAGGTACGACTGTATCCTTCACAGTGACTCTACGTTAAGATACGACTGTGTCCTTCACAGTGACTCTACGTTAAGATACGACTGTGTCCTTCACAGTGACTCTACGTTAAGATACGACTGTGTCCTTCACACGGACTCCTATGAGATATTTGACGAACTGTAATGAGGCACAAGTCGTCCTCACTAAACAAGATCATCGTCTTTACCAACACCATAGAACATAATAGTGGAAACAACAACGTTGTCTAATAAATATATCCCAGTGTTTACTTACGAGTCTTCTACACCACACGATAGAATACTCTGGCAGACATCACAGAGCGACCAATAAATGCTGTGCAGTTCTTGTGGATTACTACAGACGCACCACCTCATTCCCAACCCTAAACCTAATAACACTAACGCCACCACCAGATAAGATAA
>NW_027196375.1:92500-94222 GCF_038502225.1 Cherax quadricarinatus | reverse complement strand
AAATGGGCAGATACCTGAAGTCAGTACCTGACCAGTCGGGCTGTGATTTGTACATTGGTTTGCATGCGGCCGGCAATAACATACTGGCTCATCAGGCCCTGATCTTCTGCGAGGCCTGGTCATGGACCAGACCGCAAGGGCTTTGACATCCGGTACACCCTCCAGGTATACTCCAGGTAAAGCAAAGAAGACTGGAAACAGAGACAGGCTTAGGAGGCAAAGACTACATTGTTTCTTTAATTGGAATAGTCTCAGAGAGAGCATAAGTCCGAGCATGTTGCCCGACAATATGCATCTAGCAAATCTAAAGATAGCATTTAGGAGTCTCACCAAGAAGTAATTCACAACACTATATACGGCACTTGTCAGTCCCATCTTGGAATATGCAGCATCAACATGGAACACGCACCTGATAAAGCATGATAAGAAACCGGAAAAAGTCACAAGACGAGTCCTAGAGCAAATGGGTATGAGCAATGAGGGGAAAGTAGAGGAAATAAACCTGATGACAGTAGAGGACGGAAGAACAAGGGATGATATGATATACACAAAATACTAAGAGGAATTGATAGTGTGGAGAGGGATGAACTGTTATAGAGGCGGGAATCACTACACTAGAGCACAACTGGAAGTTATAAACTCAGATGAGTCAAAGAGATGTTAGGAAATATTTCTTCAGTATTAGATTGGTCAGCAGTGTGATGGTGGCAGGATCCATTTATAGTTTTAAGAATAGATATGATACGCTTATGCTGCTGGGAGAGATTAAACCAGGTAGCATCCAGCAGACAGGTGGAGCCAAGAGCTAAGAATCAGCCCCTACAATCACAAATAGAACGGACCTAGTAGCGATCAGAGGAGAGGCGCGGTCAGGAGCTATGACACGACCCCTGCAACCACAACTAGGTAAGTACACACACAACTCACGCATAACACGCATAACAGACACTAAAAAATTATAAAACCAGGAGATTAAGGGTTTAATTCGTGATGTAAAAGAATGATACATGTTGCGAACGTGTTTATAACATGATGGGCGGCCTCCAGGACCAGGTATGATGATGATGATGATGATGATGATGAGGTTGATGATGTTGTTGTTGTTGTTGTTCTTGTTGTTCTCGTTGTTCTTGTTCTTGTTCTTGTTGTTCTTGTTCTTGTTGTTCTTGTTGTTCTTGTTCTTTTTGTTCTTGTTCTTGTTCTTGTCCTTGTTGTTCTTGTTCTTATTGTTCTTGTTCTTGTTCTTGTTCTTGTTCTTGTCCTTGTTCTTGTTCTTGTTGTTCTTGTTCTTGTTGTTCTTCTTCTTTACTTTTTCTTTACTTTTCTTCTTCTTTACCTTTCTTTTTTTTACTTTTTTTTTTCTTTTCTTTTTTTCTTTTTTCTTTTTTTTTTCTTGTTCTTGTGCTTTTTCTTGTTGTTCTTCTTCCCATTGTTTTTGTACACAAATCAGCCGCTGGTTATTTGTGTATTGTTCCAGTCACGGTATTGTGCCTTTTTTTTTGTTATACCTATGATGATCCCTGGATCAGCTTTTGTTATACCTATGATGATCCCTGGATCAGCTTTTGTTATACCTATGATGATCCCTGGATCAGCTTTTGTTATACCTATGATGATCCCTGGATCAGCTTTTGTTATACCTATGATGATCCCTGGATCAGCTTTTGTTATACCTATGATGATCCCTGGATCAGCTTTTGTTATACCTATGATGATCCCTGG
>NW_027196375.1:0-90000 GCF_038502225.1 Cherax quadricarinatus | reverse complement strand
TCTTCAGTCAAAGAGTTGTCAGGAAGTGGAATAGCCTAGCAAGTGAGGTAGTGGAGGCAGGAACCATACATAGCTTTAAGATGAGGTATGTTAAAGCTCATGGAGCAGGGAGAGAGAGGACCTAGTAGCACTCAGTGAAGAGGCGGGGCCAGGAGCCGAGTCTCGACCCCTGCAACAAAACTGGGTGAATTAGGTGAGTGCACACACACGCACACATGGTGCGTGTGAGTGCGAGTTAGAGTAATATCACTTTCTAAAGAACTAGAAAGGCACAATACCGTAACTGAAATAAAAATAACTGCACATAGCAGAGAGAAACTTACGACGTTTCAGTCCGACTTGGACTATTTACAGACTTTGTAAATGATCCAAGTCGGACCGAAACGTCGCCGTAAGCTCCTCTCTATGTGCGGGTTATTTGTGTATTGTTCTAGTTATGGTATTATAGTGTTTTCGGGCTAAGGACATTGATGAAGTCACAACAAGTGACAGTCAGTGAACAACCTCATAAGTGAAGTACAAATTAAAGTCAGAAAAGCGACGAGAACACCACAATTTTATAAATCATTTTGAAAGCATCAAAAACTGGTAGTAACGGGAAGGTAGAGGCCAGTTTTTGATGCTTTCTAAAAGCTTTATACAATTTTGGTGTCCTCTTTACGTTTCTGACTTTAATTTGTACTTCACTTATGAGGTTCTTCACTGTCACATGTGATTTCTTCAGTGTCCTTAGATAGCCCGAAAACACTACAATACTACGACTGGAGTTGCCATAAGTGAGAAAATTACAAATATCAACATGACAAGGACAAGATGTGACCTAAAGTGACCCCAAGTAAAGAATTAAACTCCAATTAGGTTAACCTTAGCGAGTGAACCGAAAGCAAATCATACAAAGAGGGGGAAAAGGAGAAAATTAAAATAACACGAGCAAACAGGGAGGAACAGCAGCCATCATTCGGAGATCGTTATTGTTACTGGTAATAAGTCTGTGTCCATGAAATAAAGAAGTGGTGAGTAAACGTGGTGAGTAAACATTGTGATTAGTAAAAGGAAGATGGGTACTATATTTTAAGACACGCTGCAGGACGCAGGTACCCCTACATTGTGGCGGCAGGTTAATTAGGTTAGGCTAATTAACCTGCCACAAGCTAGAAGTGAAATGTCCAATTTACCCTGCCTTGGGCAAGGAATAGAATCTTTGTAAAATAATAAACATTATTAGCCAACAGGTACCAGTATTGAACATTAAAATGGTATAAAATACCGACAGGTTGTTAGGTAAGACACATATGCAACAGTTAGGTATCTTTATTATGAAACGTTTCGCCTACACAGTAGGCTTCTTCAGTCAAGTACAGAAAAGTTGATAGAAGCAGAAGATACTTGAAGACGATGTAATCAGTCCATCACCCTTAAAGTTTTGAGGTGGTCAGTCCCTCAGTCTGGACTGAGGAAGCTCCATCCTGTCACTTCTTCTCCATATTGTTTCATACTATGGAACAATGCTCATCTCCAGACTGAGGGACTGACCACCTCAAAACTTTAAGGGTGATGGACTGATTACATCGTCTTCAAGTATCTTCTGCTTCTATCAACTTTTCTGTACTTGACTGAAGAAGCCTACTGTGTAGGCGAAACGTTTCATAATAAAGATACCTAACTGTTGCATATAAGAAGAACATAAGAACGAAGGAACACTGCAGAAGGCCTACTGGCCCATGCGAGGCAGGTCCAAGTCCCTACCGGCTTAAGCCAATGCACCCAACCTAGTCAGGTCAGGTCACATTGAGTTAAGGGAGGAACACGGCAACCGACCTGTTAGCACAAGCTATCAGGTCTAACTCACACCCACCCACATCTACTCATGTATTTATCCAACCAATTTTTAAAGCTACACAACGTTCTGGCCTCTATAACGGTACTTGGGAGTTTGTTCCACTCATCCACAACTCTATTACCAAACCAGTACTTTCCTATATCCCTCCTGAATCTGAATTTTTCCAACTTAAAACCATTGCTGCGAGTCCTGTCTAGGCTAGATATTTTCAGCACACTATTTACATCCCCTTTATTTATTCCTGTCTTCCACTTATAAACCTCAATCATATCCCCCCTGATTCTACGTCTTTCTAGAGAGTGCAGTTTCAGGGCCCTTAGTCTATCCTCATAGGGAAGGTTTCTGATACATGGGATCAACTTTGTCATCCTCCTTTGTACATTTTCCAGAGAATTTATATCCATTCTGTAATACGGTGACCAAAACTGTGCAGCATAATCTAAATGAGGCCTAACCAAGGATGTATAGAGTTGAAGAACAACCTGAGGACTCCTATTATTTATGCTTCTTGATATGAAGCCAAGGATTCTATTAGCTTTATTGCGAACACTTATGCACTGTTGTCTTGGTTTCAGATTACTGCTAACCAGAACTCCTAAATCTTTTTCGCAATCCGTAATATTAAGATCTACATTATTTAGTTTATATGTGGCATGGTTATTGTCCTGTCCAACATTTAGAACTTTGCATTTGTCTATATTAAACTGCATCTGCCACTTCTCCGACCACTGCATCAGTCTATTCAAATCTTCCTGGAGTGCTCGAATGTCCTCGTCAGAATGAATTCGACGGCCTATTTTGGTGTCATCGGCAAACTTGCCGATGTCGCTCTTTATGCCCTCATCTATGTCGTTTATGTAGATTGTGAACAGCAGGGGGCCCAACACTGACCCCTGTGGAACACCGCTCGTGACGCTTCCCCACTCTGATTTCTCCCCATTTATGCAAACTCTCTGCTGCCTATTTGTCAACCATGCCTCTATCCAGGAAAAAATTTCTCCTCCTATTCCATGTGCTTTAATTTTCCTCAATAGTCTCTGATGTGGGACCCTGTCAAAAGCCTTACTGAAGTCCATATACACAATATCATATTCATTACCATGATCTACCTCCTCAAATACCTTAGTGAAAAAAGTTAATAAATTCGTAAGGCAGGAACGCCCCTTTGTAAAACCATGCTGAGATTCGTTGATTAATTTATGCTTTTCAAGGTGGCTACGAACTGCCTCGGCAATTATTGATTCCATAAATTTTCCCACTATGGAGGTTAGGCTTATTGGTCTATAGTTCGAAGCTAAGGACCTGTCACCTGTTTTGAAAATAGGTATCACATTTGCCATTTTCCACTTATCTGGCACCATGCCAGTTTGTAGTGATATGTTGAAAAGATTAGCCAAAGGTGTGCTAAGCTCCTCTTTACATTCCTTTAGAACCCTTGCATACAGTTCATCAGGGCCTGGGGATTTGTTAGGTTTTAATTTATCTATTTGCCTAAGGACCATGTCACTTGTGACCCTAATCGTGCACAGTTTATTATCGTCCTGTTCTACATAATTTATCATTACTGGAATATCGCTGGTATCCTCCTGTGTAAAAACTGAGAGGAAGTATGTGTTAAAAATTCTACACATTTCCTTATCACTGTCAGTGAGCTGACCCGAGGAACTTTTGAGTGGGCCTATCTTGTCCCTGATCTTACTTCTGTATACCTGAAAGAATCCTTTTGGGTTAGTCTTCGATTCTCTTGCAACTTTAACCTCATAATCTCTTTTTGCTTTTCTAATTCCCTTTTTTATTTCTCTCTTTAACTGAATATATCGATTTCTTAATTGCCCCTCTCCTCTTTTGATTTGCCTATATATGCCTCTCTTTTGACCAATCAGATATTTTAATCTATTGTTCATCCATTTAGGATCATTTTTGTTTGATCTGATTTCCCTATTTGGAACATAATTTGACTGAGCAGCTAGAACTATGCCCTGGAAAGCATCATATCGGCAACCATCACCACCGACCTGACCCCTAGTCAGGTCATTCCAGTTCAGCCCACCTAAGTAATTTTTCAGTCCTATGAAATCAGCCAAGCGAAAGTCAGGGACGGAGACTTGATTGCCATTATTAGGGGAATTCCATGATATGTTAAAACTGAGTGATTTGTGATCACTCTCCCCAAGCTCATCATTAACCTCAAGATTATTAATTAGTGTTTCCCTACTGGCAAGAACCAAGTCAAGGAGGTTATTTCCCCTAGTTGGCTCTGTCACAAACTGTTTTAAAAAACAATCCTGGATCGTATCAAGAAAGTCACCCGACTCTAAATTTCCTGTCAAATTGCTCCAGTCAATCTGTCTATAGTTGAAATCTCCCATTAGCACAACATTTTCGTATGTAGATGCCTTACGAATTTCGTCCCATAGAAGTTTACTGCACTCCCTATCAAGATTTGGGGCCCTGTAAATCACACCCAAAATTAGTTTTTCTCGGCCCTCGAGAAGCTGTAACCAAACAGATTCAGTGGCTGACGCTTCTAATTTAATATCTTGTCTAACACAACAATTTAAATTGTCTCTGACATACATCGCTACTCCACCACCTTTCCTGTTGACCCTGTCAGTGTGGAATAATTTATAGCCTTGTATGTGACATTCAGAGGGCATCTCTCTATCTTTCAGATTGAGCCAGGTCTCTGTTATAGCAATAATATCTATGTTTCCTGCACTTGCAATTAATCTTAGCTCATCTATCTTATTTCTAACACTCCTGCTATTAGTATAGTAAACCTTAAGGGAGCTAGTCCCTTGCTGCCCTCTGCTGTCCCCCTTTGTTTGCTGACCTGTTCTATTGTCTTTATTTATAACTTCATGCTGAATGCCTTTTATACATTTAATGTTTCCAACCCTAGTGTTGCAACCTGCTTGTTTCCCACACACACCCATACCTCTATCTTCCATCAGTTTAAACTCATAGGCATTTCACCAATGGCCTTCTCAATCGAGTCTGCAAGTGCTACCACCCCTGCCCCAGAGAGATGAACCCCATCCCTTGCATACATATCATGTTTGCCATAAAAGTTGTTCCAGTTGTCAATGAATGGGATTGCAAGCTCCTTGCAGTATCTGTCTAGCCAGCAATTTACACCAATTGCCCTAGACAACCATTCATTTCCTACTCCCCTTCTAGGCAAGATGCTACATATGATTGGGATCCCTCCCTTAGACTTAATGAAATCTATAGCTGACCTGTACTTATCTAGCAGCTCTTCTCTCCTACCCTTCCCAATATCATTTCCACCAGCACTGAGACAGATAATGGGCTTGTTCCCATTACCTGACATGATATTATCCAGTCTGTTGACAATGTCCCCAACACCAGCTCCAGGGAAGCACACTCTATCTCTCATCTTCTTATTCCTATTACAAAAAGCACGGTCAACATATCTTACCTGAGAGTCACCAACCACAAGAATGCGCTTACCTTCATTAGCAGGGGCAGTAGTACCCTTACCTTCACTGGCCACTGAAGTACATTCATCCTGGAGAACAGAGAAGCGATTTCCTACCTTCAGATCTTCACTCTTAACTTTCCTTACTCTGATGCGCCTCCCATTACTGTGAACAACTCGCCACTTGTAGCAGGTGCTGGGCTGCACCTCACTGCTGGTAGCCGTTGCTACCTCCCCACCTACAGCCTCCTCACAGTGAGAGACAGACTGCACCTCACTGCTAGAAGCCTCATTCCCCACATCTCCAACCACCTCACACTCTCTCCCAGGCCCATTGAGGTGGACCTTCAGCCTCCTAATCTCCTCCTGGAGAAGCAAGACCTCCTCCTTCAACTCTCCAACCTCAGTTTTTAAAACACTGCAGAACAAGCCATGCTTTGTAACCGTCCACGCTAATCCCCAAAGCAGCTCAGGGTCTGTGACCTCACGTGACGACTTACCTAACAACAGGTACCAGTATTCTAGCCAATCATAATACCAGGTTTACTTAACCAATCATGGGGTCAAATATTGTAGCTTATACATAGGTAATAATGAGGAGATAAAACATATAAAAGGGAAAGGATTCAAGAAATCGTAATGACACGATTGCAAACAAACCATACCCCCGGCCGGGATTGAACCCGCGGTCATAGTCTCAAAACTCCAGCCCGTCGCGTTAGCCACTAGACCAGCTAGCGGGTTCAATCCCGGCCGGGGGTATGGTTAGGGAAAGGACTCAATATATGCACACGTAAAACGAGAGCGTACACCGTGTGCACACACGCACGTACATGGAGGAATTTAAACCTAGACATATGTAAATATTTGACTCCACTCACTTGGACCACTCGACAATGCTCTCATATACACGTACCAAATACGTGTATGCACGCACACCTGTACATATACTGCAAATACGCACACATGAGCACATTAACTCGGGGGGAGGCGAACACACACACACACACACACACACACACACACACATTAGAGAAAGTGCAAAGGTTAGCGACAAGGTTAGTTCCAGAGCTAAGGGGAATGTCCTACGAAGAAAGGTTAAGGGAAATCGACCTGACGACACTGGAGGACAGGAGGGTCAGGGGAGACATGATAACGACATATAAAATACTGCGCGGAATAGACAAGGTGGACAAAGACAGGATGTTCCAGGGAGGGGACACAGAAACAAGAGGTCACAGTTGGAAGTTGAAGACTCAGATGAGTCAAAGGGATGTTAGGAAGTATTTCTTCAGTCATAGAGTTGTCGGGCAGTGGAATAGCCTAGAAAGTGACGTAGTGGAGGCAGGAACCATACATAGTTTCATGACGAGGTTTGATAAAGCTAATGGAGCAGGGAGAGAGAGGACCCAGTAGCAACCGGTGAAGAGGCGGGGCCAGGAGCTAAGACTCGAACCCAGCAACCACAAATAGGTGAGTACACACACACACACACGGAAGGGATAGATTCAGAGGTGTCCCGTGTTTGCAGACGATGGGAAGCTAATGAGAAGAATTCAAACAAATGAGAATCAGGCAGGACTACAAAGGTACCCGGACAGGCTGTAAGCCTGGTCCAGCAAGTTGCTCCTGGAGTTTAACCCCACCAAGTCCAAAATCATGAAAATTAGGAAGGATCAAAGGAGACCGCAGAGTACAGGCTAGGGGACCAAAGGCTACAAACAACACTCAAGGAAAAGGATCTTGGGGTGAGTATCATACAGAGAACATCTGAGGCGCACATCAACCATATAACTGCTGCAACATACGGGCACCTGGCAAACCTAAAAATAGCGTTCCGACACCTTAATAAAGAATAGCTCAGGACTCTGCACAAAGTGTACGTCAGGCCCATACTCGAGTATGCAGCACCAGTTGGGAACCCACACCTTGGCAATCACATCAAGAATTAGAGAAAGTGCAAAGGCTTCGAACAATACTAGTCCTGGAGCTAAGGGGCATGCCCTACGAGGAGATGTTAAGGAAAATCCACCTGACGACTCTGAAGGATAGGAGGGATAGGGGAGACATGATAACGACATAAAAGATCCTGAGATGAATTGACAAGGTGGATTGGGACAGAATGTTTGAAAGATGCCACACAGAAACAAGATATCACATCAGGAAGTTGAAAACTCAGCTGAGTCACATGATGTTAAGAAGTATTTTTTCTGTCGTATAATTGTCAGAAAATGGAACAATCTGGAGAATGGTGTAATGGAGGCAGGATCCATACATAGCTTTAAGAATAGTTACGATAAAGCTCATGAAGCAGAGAGAGAGAGAGAGAGAGAGAGAGAGAGAGAGAGAGAGAGAGAGAGAGAGAGAGCGGACCTCGTAGACAGCAGCGGAGAGGTTGGGCCAGAAGTTTTGAATTGACCCCTGCAACCACAAATATGTAAGCGCGCGCGCGCACACACACACACACACACACACACACACACACACACACACACACACACACACACACACACACACACACACACACACACAATTCTTAAGACAATACAGACCAGTGTCACTGGTACGTATAGTATGGATTGGTAGATTTAATTTTCTTGGACAGTAAGAAAGTCTTTTGACACAGTACCCCACAATCACTGGTACAAAGGCAGTCAGGATTAGCAGTAAAAGCACTGCATTGTATCAAGGAATACCAGAGAGAAAAGAAACAACGCTTGATGGTACTTGAGGAGGTGTTGGAGTGGGTGCAGGTGTAGAGTGGGGTTCCACAAGGGTCCTTAATAGGGCTACTGCTATTGCTTGTATATATGAATAACATAACAGAAAGGATAGAGTCAGAGGTGTCTGTTCGTACACTATATGAAACTAATGTGGAGAATACAAGCGGACGAGGATCAGGAAAGACAAAGGTATCTGGACACGCTGTCAGTCTGGTCTAACAAATGACTTTGGGAGTTTAATTAACCCCACTAAGCATGAAGCTTGGGGAAGAAAAAAAATATTAAAATTGTATAAAATACCGACAGGTTGTTAGGTGAGACACATGCAACAGTTAGGTATCTTTATTTTGAAACTGTTTCGCCGACACAGTAGGCTTCTTCAGTCAAGTACCAAAAAATTGGTAGAAGCAGAAGAGATGTGAAGACGATGGAATCAGTCCATCACCCTTGAAGACGTAGTTTTGAGGTGGTCAGTCCCTCAAACCTGGAGAAGATTATTTGTTCCATAACCTGGAATAATGTGAAGTTGAAGTGACAGATTCTTTGTCTTTTAACCCTATACCTCTTCCCAACACCCTAGTGTTCAATTTTCTTACAAGCCCATCTATAAATATATTGAATAACCATGCTGGCATTATGTATACCTATGTAAGGCCTACTTTTACTGGGAAATAATCTCCCTCTCCCCTGTATTCTCTATCCTGATCCTCACTATTCACGTAAAAACTCTTAACTGCTTTCTGTGACCTGTCAACTATTCCTCACATTGCAACACCTGCCACAATGCTTCCCTATCCACCCTATCATATGCTTTTTCCAATATCATAAATGCAACGAAAATCTCTTTACCCTTATCTAAATAGTGTTGATTTACATGCTTCACTGTAAACACTTGGTCTACACATCACCTACGCTTCCTGAAGCCTCCTTATTTATTTACGATTCTTCTGTCCGTCTTACCCCAAATTCTTTCTTTCTTTATTTATTTATTTTATGTCTTTGCAAACAGTACATTGAGATTTTGTATTTACAATAGTGGGTTGCAATGCAAAGAGAGCCTATATTATACCTAGGCATTATGAACCAACTTAACATTATTGGCTTACAGACTACTTAATACTAAGGATTAATATTGACAACTATGAAATAATTAGTAGGATAGTAATTATTTCATAGTTGTCAATATTAACTCTACCACACTCCTTACCAGGTTTATTCCTCTATAATTATTATACTCTCTTTTGTTTGTAGATGAATGGTTCAGAGAACCGACATGTTGATAAATTAGACACATGTGCAACTCTTGGGTATCTTTATTGAGGAAACGTTTCGCCACACAGTGGTTTTTCACTGTGTGGCGAAACGTTTATTGAGGAAACGTTTCGCCACACAGTGGCTTCATCAGTCCATACATAGGAGAAACTTGAAGAACAGGAGGAGAATGAGGTAATCAGTCCCTCAAGGTTGAGTCGACTCAAGGTTGAGGGACTGATTACCTCATTCTCCTCCTGTTCTTCAAGTTTCTCCTATGTATGGACTGATGAAGCCACTGTGTGGCGAAACGTTTCCTCAATAAAGATACCCAAGAGTTGCACATGTGTCTAATTTACCACTCTTTTGTCCATTTGCCTTTATACAAAGGAGCTATGCATGATCTCTTCCATTCCTGACGTACCTTCCCCCTCTTTCACACATTTAATAAAAGCACCAACCATTTCAAAATTATATCCCCACCTGTCGCAAACACCATCTTAAAGGATAGCCACTTTTTATTATTATTAACGTTTCGGATGTAGCATCATCCATCTTCAGAATCTAAAATTGCAATAAAAGTGATGCACAATTAAAACATTTAACAATTTTAATTATATTTAAAGCTGAAATATTGTGTGAAGTATTATAATAGAAGTATTATTATTATTAACACATCGGCAGTTTCACACCAAGGCAGTTTGACCCGAAAAAAAAAACTTTCATCACTCACTCCATCATTGTCTTGCCAGAGGCATGCCTACACTACAGTTATAAAACTGCAACATTAACACCCCTCCTTCAGAGTGCTGGCACTGTGCTTCCCATCTCCAGGACTCAAGTCCGGCCTGCCGGTTTCCCTGAATCCCTTCATAAATGTTACTTTGCTCACACTCCAACAGCACGTTAAGTATTAAAAACCATTTGTCTCCATTTGCTCCTATCTAACACACTCACTCACGCTTGCTGGAAGTCCAAGCCCCTCACACACAAAACTTCCTTTACCTCCTCCGTCCAACCTTTCCTAGGCCGACCCCCACCCCGCCTTCCCTCCACTACAGATTATACACTCTCGAAGGCATTCTATTTCGTTTTTTTCCTCTCCACATGTCCAAACCATCTCAATAACCCCTCATCAGCCCTCTGAATAATAGTTTTGGTAATCCCACACCTCCTCCTAATCTCCAAACTACGGATTATCTGCATTATATTCACACAACATATTGCCCTCAGACACATCATCTCCACTGCCTCCAGCCTTCTCGTTGCAACATTCATCACCCATGCTTCACACCCATATATGAGTGTTGGTATAACTATACTCTCATACATTCCCCTCTGTTTCCACGGACAAAATTCTTTGTCTCCACAGACTCCTCAGTGCACCACTCACCTTTTTCCCCTCATCAGTTCTATGATTCACCTCATCTTTCATCGACCCATCTGCTGACACATCCACTCCCAAACATTTGAACACATTCACGTCCTCCATACTCTCTCCCTCCAATCTGATATCCAATCTTCCGTTACCTAATTTTTTGTTGTCCTCATCGCCTGACTCTTTCCTGTATTCACTTTAATTTCCTTCTTTTATATACCCTATCAAATTCATCCACCAACCTCTGCAACTTCTCTTCAGAATCTCCCCAAAGCACAGTGTCATCAGCAAAGAGCAACTGTGACAACTCCCAACTTGTGTTAGATTCTTTATCTTTTAACCCCACACATTTTGCCAACACCCGAGCATTCACTTCTCTTACGACTTCATCTATAAATACATTGAACAACATTGGTGACATCACACATCCCTGTCAAAGGCCTACTTTTATTGGGAAATAATCTCCCTCTCACCTACATACTTATCTTATCTCTCTTATATTACTCTAACCTGAGCCTTATTATCCTCCTAAAAACTTTTCGCCGCTTTCAATAACCTACCTCCTGTTCCATACATTTGCAACATCTGCCACATTGCCCCCCTATTCACCCTATCATGCGCCTTTTCCAAATCCATAAATGCCATAAATACCTCTTTACCCTTATCTAAATAATGTTCACCTATGTTTCACTGCAAACACTTGGTGAACACACCACCTACCCTTCCTAAACCTCCTAGTTCATCTGCTATCCTGCTCTCCGTTACTCTTAATTCTTTCAATAATAACTCTACCAATCATTTTACCAGGTATACTTAACAAACTTATTCCCCTATAATTTTTACACTCTCTTGTCCCATTGTCTTAATACAAAGGAACTATGCATGCTCTCTGCTAATCCCTAGGTACCTTACCCTCTTCCATACATTTATTAAATAAAAGCACCAGCCACTCCAAAACTATATCCCCACCTGCTTCTAACATTTTTGTCTTTATCCCATCAATCCCAGCTGCCTTACCCCCTTTCATTCTACCTACTGCCTCACGAACCTTCCCCACACTGACAACTGGCTCTTCCTCACTCCTACAAGATGTTATTCCTCCTTGCCCTATACACGAACTCGCCGCTTCCCTATCTTCATCAACTTTTAACAATTCCTCAAAATATTCCCTCCATCTTCCCGATACCTCTAACTTTCCATTTAATAACTCTCCCCTCTTATTTTTAACTAACAAATCCATTTGTTCCCTAGGCTTTCCCAACTTATTAATCTCAAACTTTTTCTTATTTTCAACAAAATTTGTTGATAACATCTCACCCACTGTCTCATTTGCTCTCTTTTTACATTGCTTCACCACTCTCTTAACCTCTCCTTTTCTCTCCATATACTCCTCCTTAATTGTAAAAACCTCTCATATGCTAACTTTTTCTCACTTGGAAGTATATTCACATATCTTAGACCTGAGGTCAACACATTTTTATATGCTGATATCAGAGGCCAGGAGCTGAACCCGACATCCGTAACCACAAGGATGCAAGTAGAAATGCATAGTCGATACATTGCAGCGATAACTATGTGAATATTTCTGGAGAAAATAAAGTCCGCGTAGACACTGCCCCTGAGCCAATCTATCCAGGGACCTGAGTAAGACCTTTCCAGTTGAGGCATCTTACAACTGAGTCAACGTATAAGAGATCAGTCACTAGTATTCATAGCGTAACTTACCCGCATATACACATTCATTAACTGTTAGAATATCAAACACCCGTATAGCATCGCTCCAGTTTGCCTCTCACGTACCTCACGGAAACAAATCATTTGATATAACGTTCGTAAGAGAAAAACCGCTTACCAATGGCAAGCGGTTTTTCCAGAATTTCCAGAATTTTTTTCGCATTACGTGAAGAGTGGATTCAACAGGTTTGTGGTGTGTGGCACCATTGAGAGAGAGGTGGGCGGGGCGAGGGTAGTCGTGGGTGGCACTGAGCTAGGAGAGTCAGTCAGTCCGTGAGTCCACTGCCACGCTCCACCAGGTGAGACCAGTGCTCCAGTCCGGCAAACATTGATCTTGACTTCGGCAAGTGTTTCCTGTCGTCGCGTTCAGTCCGTAAGTAAACTCTACTATCTCTATACATTTGCTTTTCTCTTTTCAAACCTTATAAGAGCAGAGGAAAAAGACTTACTCTGCACATTCCTGATTAACAAAAAAAATTTGATATCGTAAGAAGAATCGTACTGTTATTTAGTATTAAATATGTAAAAGAGTTTGCTAAAAATTCACAAGAAAAGTCAGATAATGAGATTATTTCGAAGTATTTAATTATAATGAGCATCGTAATTGTTGGATGGGAAACATTTTTTTTTATAAGATAACATATGGAAAGTTGAGGCTAGACTATACTGGGTGCCACATGTTAGTGCTGGGTGCCACATGTTAGTGCTGGGTGCCACATGTTAGTGCTGGGTGCCACATGCTGGTGCTGGGTGCCACATGCTGGTGCTGGGTGCCACATAATGGTGCTGGGTGCCACATGTTGATGGGTACCACATGTTAGTGATAGTTGCCACATGTTGAAGCTAGGTGCTAAGTGTTAGTGATGGGTGCCATATGTTGGTGAATGCTGCCAGATGTTGGTGATGGTTCCCACATGGTGATGGTTGCCCTATTTTGGAGTTCGGTGCTAAATGTTAGTGATGGGTGCCACACGTTGTGATGGTTGCCACATGTTGGTGATGGTTGACATATGTTAGGGCTGGGTGCCACATGTTGATGATGGGTGCTACATGTTGGTGATGGTTGCCATATGTTGGTGATGGTTGCTACATGTTGGAAATGGGTGCCAGTTGTTGATGGTTGCCACATGTTGGAAATGGATGCCACTTGTTAACGGTTGCCACATGTTAGTGATAGTTGCCACATGTTGAGGCAAGGTGCTACGTGTTGATGGGTGCCACATGTTGGTGATGGTTACCACATGTTCGTGGTGGTTGGCACATGTTGGTAATGGGTGCCACATGCTGATGCTGGGTGCCACATGTTGGTAATGGGTGCCACATGTTGATGCAGGGTGCCACATGTTGGTAATGGTTGCCACATGTTAGTGCTGGGTGCCACATGTTGGTAATGGTTGCCACATGTTGGTGATCGTTGCCACATGTTGGTGATGGTTGCCACATGTTAGTGCTGGGTGCCATATGTTGGTAATGGTTGCCACATGTTAGTGCTGGGTGCCACATGTTGGTGATGGTTACCACATGTTGATGATGGTTGCCACATGTTGGTGATGGTTACCACATGTTGGTGATGGTTGCCACATGTTGGTGATGGTTACCACATGTTGATGATGGTTGCCACATGTTAGTGCTGGGTGCCACATGCTAGTGCTGGGTGCCACATGTTAGTGCTGGGCGCCACATGTTAGTGCTGGGCGCCACATGTTAGTGCTGGGCGCCACATGTTAGTGCTGGGCGCCACATGTTAGTGCTGGGCGCCACATGTTAGTGCTGGGCGCCACATGTTAGTGCTGGGCGCCACATGTTAGTGCTGGATTTTACATTGTAGTGCTGGGTGCTACATGATGATGCTGGGTGTTACATGATGGTGCTGGGTGCTACATGATGATGCTGGGTGTTACATGATGGTGCTGGGTGTTACATGATGGTGCTGGGTGTTACATGATGGTGCTGGATGCTACATGATGATGCTGGGTGTTACATGATGGTGCTGGATGCTACATGATGATGCTGGGTGTTACATGATGGTGCTGGGTGCTACATGATGGTGCTGGGTGTTACATGATGGTGCTGGATGCTACATGATGGTGCTGGGTGTTACATGATGGTGCTGGGTGCTACATGATGGTGCTGGATGCTACATGATGGTGCTGGGTGCTACATGATGGTGCTGGGTGCTACATGATGGTGTTGGGTGCTACATGATGGTGCTGGGTGTTACATGATGGTGCTGGGTGTTACATGATGGTGCTGGGTGCTACATGATGGTGCTGGGTGTTACATGATGGTGCTGGATGCTACATGATGGTGCTGGGTGTTACATGATGGTGCTGGGTGCTACATGATGGTGCTGGGTGCTACATGATGGTGCTGGGTGCTACATGATGATGCTGGGTGTTACATGATGGTGCTGGGTGTTACATGATGGTGCTGGGTGTTACATGATGGTGCTGGGTGCTACATGATGATGCTGGGTGTTACATGATGGTGCTGGGTGCTACATGATGGTGCTGGGTGTTACATGATGGTGCTGGGTGCTACATGATGGTGCTGGGTGCTACATGATGGTGCTGGGTGCTACATGATGGTGTTGGGTGCTACATGATGGTGCTGGGTGTTACATGATGGTGCTGGGTGCTACATGATGGTGCTGGGTGCTACATGATGGTGCTGGGTGCTACATGATGGTGCTGGGTGTTACATGATGGTGCTGGGTGCTACATGATGGTGCTGGGTGCTACATGATGGTGCTGGGTGTTACATGATGGTGCTGGATGCTACATGATGGTGCTGGGTGTTACATGATGGTGCTGGGTGCTACATGATGGTGCTGGGTGCTACATGATGGTGTTGGGTGCTACATGATGGTGCTGGGTGTTACATGATGGTGCTGGGTGCTACATGATGGTGCTGGGTGCTACATGATGGTGCTGGGTGCTACATGATGGTGTTGGGTGCTACATGATGGTGCTGGGTGTTACATGATGGTGCTGGGTGCTACATGATGGTGCTGGGTGTTACATGATGGTGCTGGATGCTACATGATGGTGCTGGGTGTTACATGATGGTGCTGGGTGCTACATGATGGTGCTGGGTGCTACATGATGGTGCTGGGTGCTACATGATGGTGCTGGGTGCTACATGATGGTGCTGGGTGCTACATGATGGTGCTGGGTGTTACATGATGGTGCTGGATGCTACATGATGGTGCTGGGTGTTACATGATGGTGCTGGATGCTACATGATGGTGCTGGGTGCTACATGATGGTGCTGGGTGCTACATGATGGTGCTGGGTGTTACATGATGGTGCTGGGTGCTACATGATGGTGCTGGGTGCTACATGATGGTGCTGGGTGTTACATGATGGTGCTGGATGCTACATGATGGTGCTGGGTGTTACATGATGGTGCTGGGTGCTACATGATGGTGCTGGGTGCTACATGATGGTGCTGGGTGCTACATGATGGTGCTGGGTGCTACATGATGGTGCTGGGTGTTACATGATGGTGCTGGATGCTACATGATGGTGCTGGGTGTTACATGATGGTGCTGGATGCTACATGATGGTGCTGGGTGCTACATGATGGTGCTGGGTGCTACATGATGGTGCTGGGTGTTACATGATGGTGCTGGGTGCTACATGATGGTGCTGGGTGCTACATGATGGTGCTGGGTGTTACATGATGGTGCTGGATGCTACATGATGGTGCTGGGTGTTACATGATGGTGCTGGGTGCTACATGATGGTGCTGGGTGCTACATGATGGTGCTGGGTGCTACATGATGGTGCTGGATGCTACATGATGGTGCTGGGTGCTACATGATGGTGCTGGGTGCCACATACTGGTGCTGGGTGCCACATGTTGATGGGTACCACATGTTAGTGATAGTTGCCACATGTTGAAGCTAGGTGCTAAGTGTTAGTGATGGGTGCCATATGTTGGTGAATGCTGCCAGATGTTGGTGATGGTTCCCACATGGTGATGGTTGCCCTATTTTGGAGTTCGGTGCTAAATGTTAGTGATGGGTGCCACACGTTGTGATGGTTGCCACATGTTGGTGATGGTTGACATATGTTAGGGCTGGGTGCCACATGTTGATGATGGGTGCTACATGTTGGTGATGGTTGCCATATGTTGGTGATGGTTGCTACATGTTGGAAATGGGTGCCAGTTGTTGATGGTTGCCACATGTTGGAAATGGATGCCACTTGTTAACGGTTGCCACATGTTAGTGATAGTTGCCACATGTTGAGGCAAGGTGCTACGTGTTGATGGGTGCCACATGTTGGTGATGGTTACCACATGTTCGTGGTGGTTGGCACATGTTGGTAATGGGTGCCACATGCTGATGCTGGGTGCCACATGTTGGTAATGGGTGCCACATGTTGATGCAGGGTGCCACATGTTGGTAATGGTTGCCACATGTTAGTGCTGGGTGCCACATGTTGGTAATGGTTGCCACATGTTGGTGATCGTTGCCACATGTTGGTGATGGTTGCCACATGTTAGTGCTGGGTGCCATATGTTGGTAATGGTTGCCACATGTTAGTGCTGGGTGCCACATGTTGGTGATGGTTGCCACATGTTGGTGATGGTTGCCACATGTTGGTGATGGTTACCACATGTTGATGATGGTTGCCACATGTTAGTGCTGGGTGCCACATGTTAGTGCTGGGTGCCACATGTTAGTGCTGGGCGCCACATGTTAGTGCTGGGCGCCACATGTTAGTGCTGGGCGCCACATGTTAGTGCTGGGCGCCACATGTTAGTGCTGGGCGCCACATGTTAGTGCTGGGCGCCACATGTTAGTGCTGGGCGCCACATGTTAGTGCTGGGCGCCACATGTTAGTGCTGGGCGCCACATGTTAGTGCTGGATTTTACTTTGTAGTGCTGGGTGCTACATGATGATGCTGGGTGTTACATGATGGTGCTGGGTGCTACATGATGATGCTGGGTGTTACATGATGGTGCTGGGTGTTACATGATGGTGCTGGGTGTTACATGATGGTGCTGGGTGTTACATGATGGTGCTGGGTGCTACATGATGGTGCTGGATGCTACATGATAATGCTGGGTGTTACATGATGGTGCTGGGTGCTACATGATGATGCTGGGTGTTACATGATGGTGCTGGATGCTACATGATGATGCTGGGTGTTACATGATGGTGCTGGATGCTACATGATGATGCTGGGTGTTACATGATGGTGCTGGGTGCTACATGATGGTGCTGGGTGTTACATGATGGTGCTGGATGCTACATGATGGTGCTGGGTGTTACATGATGGTGCTGGGTGCTACATGATGGTGCTGGATGCTACATGATGGTGCTGGGTGCTACATGATGGTGCTGGGTGCTACATGATGGTGTTGGGTGATACATGATGGTGCTGGGTGCTACATGATGGTGCTGGGTGCTACATGATGGTGCTGGGTGCTACATGATGGTGCTGGGTGTTACATGATGGTGCTGGATGCTACATGATGGTGCTGGGTGTTACATGATGGTGCTGGGTGCTACATGATGGTGCTGGGTGCTACATGATGGTGCTGGGTGCTACATGATGATGCTGGGTGTTACATGATGGTGCTGGGTGTTACATGATGGTGCTGGGTGTTACATGATGGTGCTGGGTGTTACATGATGGTGCTGGGTGCTACATGATGATGCTGGGTGTTACATGATGGTGCTGGGTGCTACATGATGGTGCTGGGTGTTACATGATGGTGCTGGGTGCTACATGATGGTGCTGGGTGCTACATGATGGTGCTGGGTGCTACATGATGGTGCTGGGTGCTACATGATGGTGCTGGGTGCTACATGATGGTGCTGGGTGCTACATGATGGTGCTGAGTGCTACATGATGGTGCTGGGTGCTACATGATGGTGCTGGGTGTTACATGATGGTGCTGGATGCTACATGATGGTGCTGGGTGTTACATGATGGTGCTGGATGCTACATGATGGTGCTGGGTGCTACATGATGGTGCTGGGTGCTACATGATGGTGCTGGGTGTTACATGATGGTGCTGGGTGCTACATGATGGTGCTGGGTGCTACATGATGGTGCTGGGTGTTACATGATGGTGCTGGATGCTACATGATGGTGCTGGGTGTTACATGATGGTGCTGGGTGCTACATGATGGTGCTGGGTGCTACATGATGGTGCTGGGTGCTACATGATGGTGCTGGGTGCTACATGATGGTGCTGCGTGTTACATGATGGTGCTGGATGCTACATGATGGTGCTGGGTGTTACATGATGGTGCTGGATGCTACATGATGGTGCTGGGTGCTACATGATGGTGCTGGGTGCTACATGATGGTGCTGGGTGTTACATGATGGTGCTGGGTGCTACATGATGGTGCTGGGTGCTACATGATGGTGCTGGGTGTTACATGATGGTGCTGGATGCTACATGATGGTGCTGGGTGTTACATGATGGTGCTGGGTGCTACATGATGGTGCTGGGTGCTACATGATGGTGCTGGGTGCTACATGATGGTGCTGGGTGCTACATGATGGTGCTGGGTGCTACATGATGGTGCTGGATGCTACATGATGGTGCTGGGTGCTACATGATGGTGCTGGGTGCTACATGATGGTGCTGGGTGTTACATGATGGTGCTGGATGCTACATGATGGTGCTGGGTGCTACATGATGGTGCTGGGTGCTACATGATGGTGCTGGGAGCTACATGATGGTGCTGGATGCTACATGATGGTGCTGGGTGCTACATGATGGTGCTGGGTGCTACATGATGGTGTTGGGTGCTACATGATGGTGCTGGGTGCTACATGATGGTGCTGGGTGCTACATGATGATGCTGGGTGCTACATGATGGTGCTGGGTGCTACATGATGGTGCTGGGTGCTACATGGTGGTGCTGGGTGCTACATGATGGTGCTGGGTGTTACATGATGGTGCTGGGTGCTACATGATGGTGCTGGGTGTTACATGATGGTGCTGGGTGCTACACGATGGTGCTGGGAGCTACCTGCTGGTGCTGGGTGCTACATGATGGTGCGGGGTGCTACATGATGGTGCTGGGTGCTACATGATGGTGCTGGGTGCTACATGATGGTGCTGGGTGCTACATGATGGTGCTGGGTGCTACATGATGGTGCTGGGTGTTATATGATGATGCTGGGTGCTACATGATGGTGCTGGGTGCTACATGATGGTGCTGGATGCTACATGATGGTGCTGGGTGCTACATGATGGTGCTGGGTGCTACATGATGGTGCTGGGTGCTACATGATGGTGCTGGGTGTTACATGATGGTGCTGGGTGTTACATGATGGTGCTGGGTGTTACATGATGGTGCTGGGTGTTACATGATGGTGCTGGGTGCTACATGATGATGCTGGGTGCTACATGATGGTGCTGGGTGCTACATGATGGTGCTGGGTGCTACATGATGGTGCTGGGTGCTACATGATGGTGCTGGGTGCTACATGATGGTGCTGGGTGCTACATGATGGTGCTGGTACCTTATAATGATGATAATATGATATTGATAATGTAGATAATGACGATAATGGTAAAGATAATGATAATTATAATGATAATGAAGATAATGATAATTATAATGATAATGAAGATAATGATAATTATAATGATAATGAAGATAATGATAATTATAATGATAATGAAGATAATGATAATTATAATGATAATTATAATGATAATGAAGATAATGATAATTATAATGATGAAGATAATGATAATTATAATGATAATGAAGATAATGATAATTATAATGATAATGAAGATAATGATAATTATAATGATAATTATAATGATAATGAAGATAATGATAATTATAATGATGAAGATAATGATAATTATAATGATAATGAAGATAATGATAATTATAATGATAATGAAGATAATGATAATTATAATGATAATGAAGATAATGATAATTATAATGATAATGAAGATAATGATAATGAAGATAATGATAATTATAATGATGAAGATAATGATAATTATAATGATAATGAAGATAATGGTAATTATAATGATAATGATGAATAAGTTAATACTAGTAATAATGATAATGAATTTGATGATGGTGATAATGATGACTGATGATGCTCAGCATTGCTGAGCTCAGCTGTGCTGAAGGCATTTGTGCTGGGATCTGCTGGGTGCAGCATATTGATGCTGGGGTCTGCTGGGTGCAGCATATTGATGCTGGGGTCTGCTGGGTGCAGCCATATTGATGCTGGGATTTGCTAGGTGGCTAGGTGTAGTCGTATTGATCTTGGGATCTGCTGGGTGCGGTGAAATTGATGCTGGGATCTGCTAGGTGTAGTCATATTGATGCTGGGATCTGCTGTTTGTAGTCAAATTGATGCTGGGATCTGCTGGGTGCGGGCATATTGATGCTGGGATCTGCCGTGTGCAATATATTGATGCTAAGATCTGCTGAGTGTGGTCATATTGATGCTAGGATATGCTGGGTGTAGTCATATTGATTCTTGGATCTGATGGGTGTAGCATATTGATGGTGTGATCTGATGGGTGCAGCACATTGATGCTGGGATCTGATGGGTGCAGCATATTGATGGTGTGATCTGATGGGTGCAGAATATTGATGTTGGGGTCGATGCATGCAGCATATTGTTGGTAGATTCTAGTGGTTACCACATATTGATGTTGGGTGCAGCATATTGATGCTAGGACGTGTGGGGTGCTCAATATTGATGCTAAGGGCGTGTGGGATGCTCACTAATGGGGCTAAAGGAGTGTGGGTTGCTCATTATTGATGCTAGGAGCGTGTGGGGAGTTCAGTATTGATGCTAAGAGCGTGCTCAGTATTGATGATAGGAGTGTGGGGTACTCATTTTTAATGCTAGGAGCGGGTGGGGTGTTCAACATTGATGCTAAGGGCGTATGGAGTGGTCAATGTTGATGCTAGAAGGGTGTAGGGTGCTCAATATGGGTGCTAGGAGCCTGTGGTGTGCAGCATATTGATGCTAGAAGCGTGTGGGGTGCTCAGTATTATTCTGGTATCGTGTTGGGTTCACAATATTGATGCTAAGAGCGTGTGGGGTGCTCAGTATTGATGCTAAGACCGTATAAAGTGGTCAATGTTGATGCTAGAAGCGTGTAGTGTGCAGCATATTGATGTTAGAAGTGTGTGGGGTGTAGTATATTGATGCTAGAGGCGTGTGTTGTGCTCAATATTGATGCTAGGATCGTGTGAGGTGCTCAATATTTGTTGTAGGCGTGTGGAGTGCTCCTTATTGATGCTAGGGGCGTGTAGGGGCTCAATATTGATGCTAGGCGCGTGTAGTACTCAATATTGATGCTAGGAGCGTGTGGGGTGCTCAGTTATTAGTGCTAGTAGCTTGTGGGGTGTTCAATATTGATGCTAGGTGCATATGAGGTGTTAAATATAGATGCTAATAGCATGTGGTTCTCAATATTGATGCTAGGAACGTGTGGGGTGCTCATTATTAATGTTAGGAGTGTGTGGGGTGCTCAATATTGATGTAAGGAACGTGTAGGATGCTCAATATTGATGCTAAGAGCGTGTGAAGTGCTCAGTATTGATGATAGGAGCGTGTGGGGTGCTCAGTATTGATGCTAAGAGAGTGTGGGATGCTCATTATTCTGGCTAGGGAAATGTGGGGTGCTCAATATTAATGCTAGGGGTGTATGCGGTGCTCAGTATTGGTGCTAGGAGCGTGTGGGGTGTTCAATATTGATGATAGGAGCGTGTTGGGTGTTCATTATTAATGCTAGGAGCGTGTTGGGTGCTTAGTATTGATGCTAGGAGCTTGTGAGGTGCAGCATAATGATGATAGTCATGTGGTTGCTCAATATTTATGCTAGAGGCGTATTGAGTGGTCAGTATTGATTCTAAGGGCGTATGGGTTGATCAATATTGATGCTAGGAGCGTGTGGGGTGCTCAGTATTGATGCTAGGAGCTTGTGAGGTGCAGCATAATGATGATAGTCATGTGGTTGCTCAATATTGATGCTAGAGGCGTATGGAGTGGTCAGTATTGATGCTAAGGGCGTATGGGGTACTCAGTATTATTCTAGCAAAGAGTGGGGTGCTCAATATTGATGCTAAGAGCATGTGGGGTGTTCAGTATTGATGATAGGAGCGTGTGGCTGCTCATTATTAATGCTAGGAGTGTGTTGGGTGTCCAGTATTGATGCTAGGAGCGTATGAGTACTCAATATTGATGCTAGGGGGCGTGTGAGGTGCAGCATATTAATGGTAAGGGCTTACTGGGTGCAACATATTGATGCTAGTAGCGTGTGGGGTGCTCAATATTGATCCCACGAGAGTGTGGGGTAGTCAATATTGATCCTACGAGAGTGTGGGGTAGTCAATATTGATGCTACGACAGTGGAGGTTGGCCAATATTGATGCTACGAAAGTGAGGTTTGGTCAATATTGATGCTACGAAAGTGAGGTTTGGTCAATATTGATGCTACGACAGTGTGGGGTAGTCAATATTGATGCTACGAGAGTGTGGGGTAGTCAATATTGATGCTACGACAGTGTGGGGTAGTCAATATTGATGCTACGACAGTGTGGGGTAGTCAATATTGATGCTACGAGAGTGTGGGGTAGTCAATATTGAAGCTACGAGAGTGTGGGGTGGTCAGTATTAATGATTGGGCATTTGCCATTTAATTTTAGTGCCCAGCTTAACAAGATGCCACTTAAAACAGGTGGCATACACTTCAGCTGAACCAAAAGACACTTGTCCTGTTTCCTGACGAACCTTTTATTGTACCAGGCGAACAAGGACTGTGGTGTGACATTTGTCTGTTGACTTACACTTGTCTGTCTTCACTAGCAGTGAAGACAGACTAGGTATAAACTAGTGACTAGGTATGAACAGGTGTAAGAGTTGCTCACTTATCTCTACTCTCACGGAAATGAAGCCGAGATCTTTGGGAGCTACGACCCACTACGACGGAGCTACGACCCACTTCCACTGAGCTACGACCTGCATCATCGGAACTATGACACGCTGCTCTGTAAAAGAAGAAAATCGACAATATTAATAACAACAACAATAATAATAAAATAATTAATAATAATAATCCTAAGAAAAATAAGAATAACAACACTTACAGGAGTAATAGTTGTAACAATAATAATAATATTACTAATAATGAATTGCTATAACTATCATTCTACAGAGTCATTAAAGAGTGTTCTTGTTCCACTCGGATGTGATGTGTAGCTAAATTGGTTCATTATCTGCGTTAAACACTGTGGACAATATGAGGGTATTAATGCTCTGTGTCACATGGTCTCAGTCAGAGTACTTTAATGCTTAATGTGGCGTTGCACACACACACAAGCTAGGAGGGGCCAGGAGCTGAGTCTCAACCCCTTCAACCACAATTAGGTGTGTACATACACACACACGGAACCAGGAGCTGTGAATCGACCCCTGCAACCATAACTAGGTGAATATACACTACACACACACACACACACACACACACACACACACACACACACATTATATATATATATATATATATATATATATATATATATATATATATATATATATATATATATATATATATATATATATATATATATGCAAAACAACCACTGTGAAAGAATAGTGAAATTCCAAGCGCTTTCGTGACTTATCACATTATCAAGGCACTATTAGAACAATACATCAAAGGAACATAAAGCAACACCTGACGCGCGACGACACTCGACTCATAAGAAAGGAGGAACACTGCAGCAGGCCCGTTGATCCAACTAGGCAGGTCCTTCACGACATCCCACTAACAAAATATTTGCCCAACCCTAGTACTCTACCCATGAATAATAAATTTTAATTCCTGCTGCAGTGTTCCTCCTTTCTTATGAGTTGGGTGTCGTCGCGTGTCAGGTGTTGCTTTGTTGTGGGATGTGATGGTGAAGTGTAGTCTCGACCCTTTATATGCCTTCCTTTAATAATATATATATATATATATATATATATATATATATATATATATATATATATATATATATATATATATATATATATATATATGTCGTGCCGAATAGGCAGAACTTGCGATCTTGGCTTAAATAGCAACGCTCATCTTCCCATATAAGACAAGTGAAAATTTGTGTATGCAATAATTTCGCCAAAATCATTATGAACCTAACGAAAAAAATATATTTCACTGTGTTTGTTTAGTATTAAATTATTGTAAACAAATCTAAAATATATTTAGTTGGGTTGGGCTAAAATAAATTGGTCTTGTTATAATAAGGTTAGGTAAGTTTTCTAAGATTCTTTTGGTGCAAAATTATAAATTTATATATCAACATTAATGAAAAAAATATATTTTTAAACGTATAAGAGAAAATTTCAGAAAGGACTTAATTTTAAATGAGTTCTTGCTAATTGACCAGTTTTACATATTCGTCACGACATGTATATACATATATATATATATATATATATATATATATATATATATATATATATATATATATTATATATATATATATATATTGTGTACTCGCCTAATTTCACCTAGTTTTGGTTGCAAGGGTAGAGTCATAGTTCCTGGCCCCGCCTCTTCACTGGTGTGTGTGTATCTACGTGCTCACCTAGTTGTACTGGTTGAGGTTGCAGGGGTCGAGTCCAAGCTCCTGGCCCCACCTCTTCACTGGACGCTACTAGGTCACTCTCCCTGAACCGTGAACTTTGTCATACCTCTGCTTAAAGCTATGTAAGGATCCTGCCTCCACTACATCACTTCCCAAACTATTCCACTTCCTGATTACTCTGTGGCTGAAGAAATACTTCCTAACATCCCTGTGATTCATCTGTATCTTCAACTTCCAACTGTGTCCTCTTATTGCTGTGTCCGATCTCTGGAACATCCTGTTTTTGTCCATCTTGTCAATTCCTCTCAGTATTTTGTATGTCGTTATCTTGTCCCCCCCCCCTATCTCTCCTGTCCTCCAGTGTCGTCAGGTTGATTTCCCTTAACCTCTCCTCGTAGGACATACCTCTTAGCTTTGGGACTAGTCTTGTTGCAAACCTTTGCACTTTCTCTAGTTTCTTTACGTGCTTGGCTAGGTGTGGGTTCCAAACTGGTGCCGCATACTCCAATATGGGCGTAACGTACACGGTGTATAAGGGTCCTGAACGATTCCTTGTGTGTGTGCGTGCCAGAGGTAAGCAGATACGACAGTTTAGAGGTCACTCTGAACAGCAAATATCCCAGTCCCCTCCTTCAGAGTGCAGGCACTTTACTTCCCACCTTCAGGACTCAAATCCAGCCAACCGGTTTCCCTTCACATAAAAATATTTATTTACGTATACATACACTGAAATACATTAGCATCGACTCTAATGAACTAAGAGAAGAGAGAATATTATACACAAGTACGCCACAGTACTGGTGGGTAAACAAGCGATGTCACAATATGATAAATAATCAATCCGAAAAAAAGAGCGAATTTTCAGTAGCTTTCGTGACTTCCCACGTTATCTTCGATAATGTTAGAAATCACGAAATCGTTTGGAAATTCACTAATAAATAAATATATATATATATATATATATATATATATATATATATATATATATATATATATATATATATATATATATATATATATATATATATATATATATATATTATGGTAGTAGGTTGGTAGACAGCAACCACGCAGGGAGGTACTACCGTCCTGCCAAGTGAGTGTAAAACGAAAGCCTGTAATTGTTTTACATGATGGTAGGATTGCTGGTGTCTTTTGTCTGTCTCATAAATATGCAAGATTACAGGTACGTCTTGCTACTTCTACTTACACTTAGGTCACACTACACATACATGGACACGTTTATTTATACACACTCATCTGAGTTTTCTTTGATTTTATCTTAATAGTTCTTGGTCTTATTACTTTTCCTTTTATATCCATGGGGAAGTGGAATAAGAATCTTTCCTCCGTAAGCCATGCGTGTTGTAAAAGTCAACTAAAATGCCGGGAACAATGGGCTAGTAACCCCTTTTCCTGTAAAGATTACTAAAAAGAATAAGAAGAAGAAAATTGTCAAAGTGGGAAGTCTGAATGTGCGTGGATGTTGTGCAGATGATAAGAAAGAGATGATTGTGGATGTTATGAATGAGAAGAAGCTGGATGTCCTGGCTTTAAGTGAAACAAAGCTGAAGGGGGTGGGAGAGTTTCAGTGGAGAGGAATAAATGGGATTAGGTCAGGGGTTTCAAATAGAGTTAGAGCTAAAGAAGGAGTAGCAATAATGTTGAAGGATAAGCTATGGCAGGAAAAGAGGGACTACAAATGTATAAATTCAAGGATTATGTGGAGTAAAATAAAGATTGGATGTGAAAAGTGGGTTATAGTAAGCGTGTATGCACCTGGAGAAGAGAGAAGTGTAGAGGAGAGAGAGAGATTCTGGGAAATGTTGAGTGAATGCGTGGGGAGTTTTGAATCAAGTGTGAGAGTAATGGTGGTTGGGGATTTCAATGCTAAAGTGGGTAAAAATGTTATGGAGGGAGTAGTAGGTAAATTTGGGGTGCCAGGGGTAAATGTAAATGGGGAGCCTTTAATTGAGCTATGTGTAGAAAGAAATTTGGTAATAAGTAATACATATTTTATGAAAAAGAAGATAAATAAATATACAAGGTATGATGTAGCACGTAATGAAAGTAGTTTATTAGATTATGTATTGGTGGATAAAAGGTTGATGGGTAGGCTCCAGGATGTACATGTTTATAGAGGGGCAACTGATATATCGGATCATTATTTAGTTGTAGCTACAGTTAGAGTAAGAGGTAGATGGGAAAAGAGGAAGGTGGCAACAACAAGTAAGAGGGAGGTGAAAGTGTATAAACTAAGGGAGGAGGAAGTTCGGGCGAGATATAAGCGACTATTGGCAGAAAGGTGGGCTAGTGCAAAGATGAGTAGTGGGGGGGTTGAAGAGGGTTGGAATAGTTTTAAAAATGCAGTATTAGAATGTGGGGCAGAAGTTTGTGGTTATAGGAGGGTGGGGGCAGGAGGAAAGAGGAGTGATTGGTGGAATGATGAAGTAAAGGGTGTGAGAAGAGAGAAAAAGTTAGCTTATGAGAGGTTTTTACAAAGCAGAAGTGTTATAAGAAGAGCAGAGTATATGGAGAGTAAAAGAAAGGTGAAGAGAGTGGTGAGAGAGTGCAAAAGGAGAGCAGATGATAGTGGGAGAGGCACTGTCAAGAAATTTTAATGAAAATAAGAAAAAAATTTGGAGTGAGTTAAACAAGTTAAGAAAGCCTAGGGAAAATATGGATTTGTCAGTTAAAAACAGAGTAGGGGAGTTAGTAGATGGGGAGAGGGAGGTATTAGGTAGATGGCGAGAATATTTTGAGGAACTTTTAAATGTTAAGGAAGAAAGGGAGGCGGTAATTTCATGCACTGGCCAGGGAGGTATACCATCTTTTAGGAGTGAAGAAGAGCAGAATGTAAGTGTGGTGGAGGTACGTGAGGCATTACGTAGAATGAAAGGGGGTAAAGCAGCTGGAACTGATGGGATCATGACAGAAATGTTAAAAGCAGGGGGGGATATAGTGTTGGAGTGGTTGGTACTTTTGTTTAATAAATGTATGAAAGAGGGGAAGGTACCTAGGGATTGGCGGAGAGCATGTATAGTCCCTTTATATAAAGGGAAAGGGGACAAAAGAGATTGTAAAAATTATAGAGGAATAAGTTTACTGAGTATACCAGGAAAAGTGTACGGTAGGGTTATTATTGAAAGAATTAGAGGTAAGACAGAATGTAGAATTGCGGACGAGCAAGGAGGCTTCATAGTGGGTAGGGGATGTGTAGATCAAGTGTTTACATTGAAGCATATATGTGAACAGTATTTAGATAAAGGTAGGGAAGTTTTTATTGCATTTATGGATTTAGAAAAGGCATATGATAGAGTGGATAGAGGAGCAATGTGGCAGATGTTGCAAGTATATGGAATAGGTGGTAAGTTACTAAATGCTGTAAAGAGCTTTTATGAGGATAGTGAGGCTCAGGTTAGGGTGTGTAGAAGAGAGGGAGAATACTTCCCGGTAAAAGTAGGTCTTAGACAGGGATGTGTAATGTCACCATGGTTGTTTAATATATTTATAGATGGGGTTGTAAAAGAAGTAAATGCTAGGGTGTTTGGGAGAGGGGTGGGATTAAATTATGGGGAATCAAATTCAAAATGGGAATTGACACAGTTACTTTTTGCTGATGA
The DNA here is from genome assembly GCF_038502225.1 of Cherax quadricarinatus. Taxonomy (NCBI): domain Eukaryota; kingdom Metazoa; phylum Arthropoda; class Malacostraca; order Decapoda; family Parastacidae; genus Cherax; species Cherax quadricarinatus. Next base: position 61,385 of record NW_027196375.1, on the reverse strand, counting down.
TACTGTGCTTATGGGAGATTCTAAAGAAAAATTGCAAAGGTTAGTGGATGAGTTTGAGAATGGGTGTAAAGGTAGAAAGTTGAAAGTGAACATAGAAAAGAGTAAGGTGATGAGGGTATCAAATGATTTAGATAAAGAAAAATTGGATATCAAATTGGGGAGGAGGAGTATGGAAGAAGTGAATGTTTTCAGATACTTGGGAGTTGACGTGTCGGCGGATGGGTTTATGAACGATGAGGTTAATCAAAGAATTGATGAGGGAAAAAAGGTGAGTGGTGCGTTGAGGTATATGTGGAGTCAAAAAACGTTATCTATGGAGGCAAAGAACGGAATGTATGAAAGTATAGTAGTACCAACACTCTTATATGGATGTGAAGCTTGGGTGGTAAATGCAGCAGCGAGGAGACGGTTGGAGGCAGTGGAGATGTCCTGTGTAAGGGCAATGTGTGGTGTAAATATTATGCAGAAAATTCGGAGTGTGGAAATTAGGAGAAGGTGTGGAGTTAATAAAAGCATTAGTCAGAGGGCAGAAGAGGGGTTGTTGAGGTGGTTTGGTCATTTAGAGAGAATGGATCAAAGTAGAATGACATGGAAAGCATATAAATCTATAGGGGAAGGAAAGAGGGGTAGGGGTCGTCCTCGAAAGGGTTGGAAAGAGGGAGTAAAGGAGGTTTTGTGGGTGAGGGGCTTGGACTTCCAGCAAGCGTGCACGAGCGTGTTAGATAGGAGTGAATGGAGACGAATGATACTTGGGACCTGACGATCTGTTGGAGTGTGAGCAGGGTAATATTTAGTGAAGGGATTCAGGGAAACCGGTTATTTTCATATAGTCGGACTTGAGTCCTGGAAATGGGAAGTACAATGCCTGCACTTTAAAGGAGGGGTTTGGGATATTGGCAGTTTGGAGGGATATGTTGTGTATCTTTATACGTATATGCTTCTAAACTGTTGTATTCTGAGCACCTCTGCAAAAGCAGTGATAATGTGTGAGTGTGGTGAAAGTGTTGAATGATGATGAAAGTATTTTCTTTTTGGGGATTTTCTTTCTTTTTTTTTGGGTCACCCTGCCTCGGTGGGAGACGACCGACTTGTTGAAAAAAAAAAATATATATGGAGCAGTTGTAATGTATGTTTATATGTATACGTTATATGTAGTGAATGTTTAGACTGTACTGAACTTGGGTAAGTATTAATATACTCATCAAAATATACCCAAAATCATCGAGTATATATTTAACAAATAATAAGCATAAGAGGTATATTAAAAAAAATTGATAAATTTTGAAATTATTATTATTATTATTAATAATAATAATAATAGTAATATTATTATTATTATTATTATTATTATTATTAGGAAGGTGGAAACCATTGTTGATCATTCGTGAGCGAGACGAACGAGAAATGAAGCTGGTTAATCGAGTTTAATCCAAGGGGAGGATGGCTCCATTTTTTGGATCAAGAGCCCTTCACCATCATCAAAGGAGTATTGGGAAAAGTTTATAAAAGAAAACCATTGTAAATATTGGAGGCTGACTTGGATCATCGAGCAAATGACTCAGTCGACCTGGGAACGGGCGGGTAAACACGTTCATCAAGCAAGGAACGACATCTATTAGAAAGTTTAAGGAAGAACGAGGACAGCTGGTCTTTAATGGCGTCAGACTGGATCATGAACGGCGTCAGATTGACTCAGTACATGAACGGCCCTGCACCGGTTCACTGTATGAGCAGCATCAGACCGCTTCACCACATGAACGGCATCTGACTCGTTCAATGTGGTGACGTTATGCTGACTCAATCAGTGAACGGCGTTAGGCTGACTCAGTCAATGAACAGCGTTAGGCTGATTCGATCAATGAACGGCATCAGCTCTAATCTTAGCATGAACGGCGTCAGGATGGATCTTTGCATTAACAGCGTCAGATCGGCTAAATGTACGAAAGGCGTGAGATCGGCTAGGTGCATGAACGGCGTGAGATCAGCTCGGTGCATGAACGGCGTCAGAACAGTTCTGAGTATGAACGGCGTCAGATTAGCTCGGAGTATGACCGGCGTCAGATCGGTTCAATGCATGAACGGCGTCAGACATGCTCAATACCTGAACGGCGTCAAATCGGCTCATTGCATGAACGAGGTCAGACCGGCTCAGTGGAACGGGAAGCTCTCGGATTATTCCGTATTGGATTCCCTTCCATTCTTGCCGTTCAAAATCATGGGGTTGTTTGTAGAATTGTATGGGTGTTTGAAGGCCGATGTGATGTGTTTTTACTGTGATGTATGACATGTTTGTGTGTGCGGGTGGTGGGTCTGTGTGTGGGTGTTTGTGTGTGTGGGTGGTGAGTCTGTGTGTGGGTGTTTGTGTGTGTGGGTGTGCAGGTGTTTGTGTGTTTGGATATTGGGTCTGTGTGTGTGTGTGTGTGTGTGTGGGTTGTGGGGCTGTGTGTGGGTTGTGGGGCTGTGTGTGGGTGGTGGGTCTGTGTGTGGGTGGTGGGTCTGTGTGTGGGTGTTTATGTGTGTGGGTGGTGAGGATGTGTGTGGGTGTTTGTGTGTGTGGGTGGTGGGTCTGTGTGTGGGTGGTGGGGCTGTGTGTGGGTGGTGGGGCTATGTGTGGGTGGTGGGTCTATGTGTGGGTTTTTGTGTGTGTGGGTGGTGGGGCTGTGTGTGGGTGGTGGGTCTATGTGTGGGTTTTTGTGTGTGTGGGTGGTGGGGCTGTGTGTGGGTGGTGGGTCTATGTGTGGGTTTTTGTGTGTGTGGGTGGTGGGGCTGTGTGTGGGTGGTGGGGCTATGTGTGAGTGTACTTGCTGATCTTGTACTCCTCCCTGTGGTCAGCAGCTCCTCCCTGTCGCCCGACACTGTGATGGATATAGGTGTCAGCCAGTGTGGACACACAGGTATAGTCCCATGCTAAGAGCTTACCATTCTTCCAAGGATGGATGGTGATCCTGTCGGGGCGGTTTAATGGGTTGTGGGTATTGTTGGCTGCTGGTGTTCGGGACTCCCTCTCGGCTGGGCATCCAGCTGTAAGATGTCGTTGACATCATACATATATATGTTTGAGGTAAATTTATTGATTTATTGGAATGCACTATAAATTTGTAATTGTTTTCCCGTCCTCGATAATTTGTTTTATATCCCACTATTCTTTATGAAATACTTAATAAATGATTACTTTTTTTTCTCAGTTTGTCGAAGACTATGAAACCTCTGAATCTTTTCCGCAAACCGAGAATTTCCAACATTTAATTGTACAGTTCTTATAATTGTGGCTAAGTGCGGCTTATTTCTGCATATATTCCTTGACAAAGGCGGCCCTCACTACCCTGATGGTTTTCCCAGTCCCATTCTCCCGAATTGCTGAGCTAAATTTGCGCTCTATAATCCTGCTTCTCCCGTCCATACTGATAAGGCTTAGTGCTTGAACGGTACGACAACCTAGCCTCCCAGGAATTACGACCCCATGTTCTCCCTGGTAGGATGAACTCCCAGGTAGAGCGTACACACATGCTTCCATTAATAATATGAGAAATCTGGAAAGCGCTTGGAAAATTCAGTATTTTATGACACTGGTTATTTTGCATTTTGCGATAACACCTGTTTACTGTGATCTTAATAGGAACATGTACTTCCACGTAAACGTCACTTTATCTTCGCAAGTACAACGACCACACAACCTTCCAATCCTATAATTACTTGAGACTACATAGTCTCTCAAGTAGGTCGACCACGCTCTCTCGCAGGCTGGACGACCACACATTACTCAGTGATACTGACCACACCCTGTCAAAGGTTGATTGATATGATAGGATCAGATAGCGTTCCAAGCAGTACAGTGCTATAACACAGCCTGTCATGTATTAAGGTACTACCACACAGCCTATCAAGTATTAAGGTACTATCACACAGCCTGTCAAGTATTAAGGTACTATCACACAGCCAGTCATTAAGGTACTATCACACAGCCTGTCAAGTATTAAGGTACTATCACACAGCCTGTCAAGTATTAAGGTACTATCACACAGCCTGTCATGTATTAAGGTACTACCACACAGCCTATCAAGTATTAAGGTACTATCACACAGCCTGTCAAGTATTAAGGTACTATCACACAGCCAGTCAAGTATTAAGGTACTATCACACAGCCTGTCAAGTATTAAGGTACTATCACACAGCCTGTCAAGTATTAAGGTACTATCACACAGCCTGTCATGTATTAAGGTACTATCACACAGCCTGTCAAGTATTAAGGTACTATCACACAGCCTGTCAAGTATTAAGGTACTATCACACAGCCTGTCATGTATTAAGGTACTATCACACAGCCTGTCAAGTATTAAGGTACTATCACACAGCCTGTCAAGTATTAAGGTACTATCACACAGCCTGTCATGTATTAAGGTACTATCACACAGCCTGTCAAGTATTAAGGTACTATCACACAGCCTGTCATGTATTAAGGTACTATCACACAGCCTGTCAAGTATTAAGGTACTATCACACAGCCTGTCAAGTATTAAGGTACTATCACACAGCCTGTCATGTATTAAGGTACTATCACACAGCCTGTCAAGTATTAAGGTACTATCACACAGCCTGTCATGTATTAAGGTACTATCACACAGCCTGTCATGTATTAAGGTACTACCACACAGCCTGTCATGTATTAAGGTACTACCACACAGCCTGTCAAGTATTAAGGTACTATCACACAGCCTGTCAAGTATTAAGGTACTATCACACAGCCTGTCATGTATTAAGGTACTATCACACAGCCTGTCAAGTATTAAGGTACTATCACACAGCCTGTCAAGTATTAAGGTACTATCACACAGCCTGTCATGTATTAAGATACTATCACACAGCCTGTCAAGTATTAAGGTACTATCACACAGCCTGTCAAGTATTAAGGCACTATCACACAGCCTGTCAAGTATTAAGGTACTATCACACAGCCTGTCATGTATTAAGGTACTACCACACAGCCTGTCATGTATTAAGGTACTACCACACAGCCTGTCAAGTATTAAGGTACTATCACACAGCCTGTCATGTATTAAGGTACTATCACACAGCCTGTCATGTATTAAGGTACTATCACACAGCCTGTCATGTATTAAGGTACTATCACACAGCCTGTCAAGTATTAAGGTACTATCACACAGCCTGTCATGTATTAAGGTACTATCACACATCCTGTCAAGTATTAAGGTACTATCACACAGCCTGTCATGTATTAAGGTACTATCACACAGCCTGTCAAGTATTAAGGTACTATCACACAGCCTGTCAAGTATTAAGGTACTATCACACAGCCTGTCATGTATTAAGGTACTATCACACAGCCTGTCATGTATTAAGGTACTATCACACAGCCTGTCATGTATTAAGGTACTATCACACAGCCTGTCAAGTATTAAGGTACTATCACACAGTCTGTCAAGTATTAAGGTACTATCACACAGCCTGTCAAGTATTAAGGTACTATCACACAGCCTGTCAAGTGTTAAGGTACTATCACACAGCCTGTCAAGTATTAAGGTACTATCACACAGCCTGTCAAGTGTTAAGGTACTATCACACAGCCTGTCATGTATTAAGGTACCATCACACAGCCTGTCAGGTAGAACGGTACAAGTAAACAGGTTACAAGGTAGAACAAAACGACCACACAGCCACATGAGTGTTCAGATACCATTACAAACATTCCAAGTCAATCAATACGACCACACAAGAACGACAAAATACCTACACAAAAAGTATCTGGTGCTGCACACGATAACACAAGAAAATACTGAGTATTTATATTATGCAGAGTCAATTCTGACAGTGAGGTTCAGTGGACTGCATCTTTCTTCCTCTGGTGTTGCTTTGGGAAATGTTGTCTGGGGGACGTGTTGTCTGAGGGACGTGTTGCCTGGGGGACGTGTTGTTTGGGGGACGTGTGGTCTGAGGGACGTGTTGCCTGGGGGATGTGTTGTCTGGGGGACGTGTTGTCTGGAGGACGCGTTGTCCGGGGGACGTGTTGTTTGGTGGACGTGTTGCCTGCGAGATGTGTTCTCTGGAGGATGTGTTGCCTCGGGGACGTGTTGTCTGGGGTACGTGTTGTCTGGGGGACGTGTTGTCTGGGGGACGTGTTGCCTCGGGGACGTGTTGTCTGGGGGACGTGTTGTCTGGGGGACGTGTTGTCTGGAGGACGTGTTGCCTGGGGGACGTGTTGTCTGGGGGGTGTAGCCTGGGGGACGTGTTTTCTGGGGGACGTGTTGCCTGGAGGACGTGTTTGGGGTACGTGCTGCCTGGGGTATGTGCTGTCTGGGGGACGTGTTATCTGGGGGACGTTTTGTCTGGGGAACGTGTTATCTGGGGGACGTTTTGTCTGGGGAACGTGTTGCATGAGGGACGTCATGTCAGTGGGACATGTTGTCTGGAGGACGCGTTGTCCGGGGGACGTGTTGTCTGGGGGACGTGTTGCCTGGGGGACGTGTTGCCTCGGGGACGTATTGTCTAGGGGACGTGTTGTCTGGGAGACGTGTTGCCTGGGGGACGTGTTGTCTTGGGGGTGTAGCCTGGGGGACGTGTTGTCTGGGGGACGTGTTGTCTGGGGGACGTGTTGTCTGGGGGACGTGTTGCCTTGGGGCGTTTTGTCCGGGGGACGTGTTGCCTGGGAGACGTGTTGTCGGGGGACGTGTTGCCTGGGGGACGTGTTGCCTAGGGGACGTGTTGTCTGGGGAACGTGTTGTCTGGGAGACGTGTTGCCTGGGGGACGTGTTGTCTTGGGGGTGTAGCCTGGGGGACGTGTTGTCTGGGGGACGTGTTGTCTGGGGGACGTGTTGTCTGGGGGACGTGTTGCCTGTGGAACGTGTTGCCTGGGGAACGTGTTGCCTGTGGTACGTGTTTCCTGGGGGACGTGTTATCTGGAGGACGTGTTGTCTGGGTGACGTGTTGTCTGGGGAACGTGTTGCATGGGGGACGTGTTGTCTGGGTGACGTGTTGTCTGGGGGACGTGGTGCCTGAGGGACGTGTTGACTGGGGGACGTGTTGCCTGGGGGACGTGTTGCCTGGGGGACGTGTTGCCTGGAGGACGTGTTGTCTGGGGAACGTGTTGCCTGGGGGACATGTTGTCTGGGGGACGTCTTGCCTGGGGGACGTGTTGCCTGGGGGACGTGTTGCCTGGGGGACGTGTTGCCTGGGGGACGTGTTGCCTGGGGGACGTGTTGTCTCGAGGACGTGTTGTCTCGAGGACGTGTTATCTCGAGGACTTGTTGTCTGGGGGACGTGTTATCTCGAGGACGTGTTGTCTGGGAGACGTGTTATCTGGAGGGCATGTTGTTTGGGGGACTTGTTGTGTGGGGGACGTGTTGTCTGGGGGACGTGTTATCTGGGGGACGTGTTGTCTGGGGACGTGTTGCCTTGGGACGTTTTGTCCGGGGGACGTGTTGCCTGGGAGACGTGTTGTCGGGGGACGTGTTGCCTGGGGGATGTGTTGCCTGGAGGACATGTTGCCTGGGGGACGTGTTGCCTGGGGGACGTGTTGCCTGGGGCACGTGTTGCCTGGGGCACGTGTTGCCTGGGAGACGTGTTGTCGGGGGACGTGTTGCCTGGGGGATGTGTTGCCTGGAGGACATGTTGCCTGGAGGACATGTTGCCTGGGGGACGTGTTGCCTGGGGCACGTGTTGTCTGGGGGACGTGTTGCCTGGGGGACACGTTGTCTGGGGTCGTGTTGTCTGGGGGTCGTGTTGACTAGGGGACGTGTTGTCTGGGGGACGTGTTGTCTGGAGGACGTGTTGTCTGGAGGACGTGTTGTCTGGAGGACGTGTTGTCTTGGGGACGTGTTGCCTTGGGGCGTTTTGTCCGGGGGACGTGTTGCCTGGGAGACGTGTTGTCGGGGGACGTGTTGCCTGGGGGACGTGTTGCCTAGGGGACGTGTTGCCTGAGTACGTGTTGCCTGGGGGACGTGTTGCCTGGGTTACGTGTTGTCTGGGTTACGTGTTGTCTGGGTTAAGTGTTGTCTGGGGGACGTGTTGTCTGGGGGACGTATTGCCTGGGGGACATGTTGTCGGGGGGACGTGTTGCCTGGGGGACGTGTTGCCTGTGGGACGTGTTGCCTGGGTAACGTGTTGCCTGGGTTACGTGTTGTCTGGGTTACGTGTTGTCTGGGTTACGTGTTGTCTGGGGGACGTGTTGTCTGGGGGACGTGTTGCCTGTGGGACGTGTTGCCTGGGTAACGTGTTGCCTGGGTTACGTGTTGCCTGGGTAACGTGTTGCCTGGGGGACGTGTTGTCTGGGTTACGTGTTGTCTGGGGGACGTATTGCCTGGGGGACGTGTTGTCTGGGGGACGTGTTGTCTGGGGGACGTGTTGTCTGGGGGACGTATTGCCTGGGGGGACATGTCTGGGGGACGTGTTGTCTGGGGGATATATTATCTGGTAGATGTGTTTGACGGACGTCTTGTCTTGTTGACGTATTGTTTGGTGTTAGTATATTCTGGGGAATGTGTTGTGTGGATGTAGTGTTTTTGGGGGTGAGGCGTATTGTCTTGAGATTGTAATATTGTCGGTAATTCTACCAACTTTATGTAAAGTAAAAGGACACAAGTGCAACTAATGTGACATTTTATCGTGGCAACGTTTCGCTCTCCAGGAGCTTTATCAAGCCATTACAAACAATACATGGACACAGAGGGTATATAAAGGCTCAGAGTGAGGTGCAATACTACTTGAGGTTATTTCCGAGGGCCTTCTTGTATGGTGGACCAATTGTATGGTGGACCAGTTGTATGGTGGACCAGTTGTATGGTGGACCAGTTGTATGGTGGACCAGTTGTATGGTGGACTCGTTGTATTGTGGACAGGCACCTAAAGTCAGTACATGACCAGCCAGTCTGTGGTTCGTTCGTTGGAATACGTGCGGCCAGCAGCAACAGCTTGGTTGATCAGGCCCTTATTCACAATGAGGCCTGGTCAAAGACCGGGCCGCGGGGGCATTGACCCCCGGAACTCTATCCAGGTATGCTCCAAGTATGGTGGACTTGTTATTTGGTGATCTTGTTGTTTGGTTGACTTGTTGTGTGGTTGACTTGTTGTATGGTTGACTTCTTGTATGGTGGACTTTTTGTATGGTGGTACTGTTGTATGGTGGTCTTGTTGTATGGTTGATTTATTGTATGGTTGACTTGTTGTATGGTTGACCAGCTGTATGGTGGTCTTGTTGTATGGTGGACTTTTTGTATGATGAACCAGTTGTCTGGTGGTATTATTGTATGGTGGACTTGTTGTATGGTGCGCTTGTTGTATGGTGGACTTGTTGTATGGTGGACTTGTTGCATAGTGGACTTGTTGCATGGTGGACTTGTTGCGTGGTCGACTTGTTGCGTGGCGGACTTGTTGTATAGTGAACTTGTTGTATGGTGGACTTGTTGCATAGTGGACTTGTTGCATGGTGGACTTGTTGTATGGTGGACATGTTGTATGGTAGACTTTCATTGTGGACCAGTTGTATGGTGGAATTATTGTATTATGGACTTGCTGTATGGTGGGCCAGTTGTATGGTGGACTTCTTGTATGGTGGACTTGTATAGTGGATTTGTATAGTGGACCAGTTGTATGGTGGACTTATTGAATTGTAGACTTGTTGCACAATGGACTTGTTGTATGATGGACTTGTTAGGTAAGACACATGCAACAGTTAGGTATCTTTATTTCGAAACGTTTCGCCTACACAGTAGGCTTCTTCAGTCGAGTACAGAAAAGTTGATAGAAGCAGAAGATACTTGAAGACGATGTAATCAGTCCATCACCCTTAAAGTTTTGAGGTGGTCAGTCCCTCAGTCTGGAGAAGAGCATTGTTCCAAAGTCTGAAACAATATGGAGTAGAAGTGACGGGATTGAGTCTTGTATGATGGACTTGCTGTATGGTGGACCAGTTGTAAGGTGGACTTGTTGTATGGTGGACCAGTTGTAAGGTGGACTTGTTGTATGGTGGACCAGTTATAGGGTGAAAATACCTGCTAGGTTTTGTTACCAAGAGTTTAACTGATTTTTATGCTCTTCCTGGCTGTTATTTTCTGTTTGTGTGTAAATGCCTCTTTGTACTCCACTATATCTACCCGTGTAGGTTTATCGGCTTCTGGTCTTGTGATGGTGAAAGTATTTCATTTTTAGGTCACTCTGACTCTGTGGGAAACAGCCGGTGTGTTAACAAGAGCCTTATTGAAGGGCATTTGCTTGTAAATAAAAAATACCGAATGGTTAGCTTTGCTTTTGATTAATCTCGTAAGAGAGTTTCTACTCGTCTTTTGCCTCGTGAACCTTGCTGTTCCTGTACTTACAACTGTGTAAGTTGTTTGTTTCCACTGATTTCTCATCAAAGACGTTTTGGATGAAGTTCTTCGTAACATCCCAGTGACTTTGTCGCATCTTTGACTTGTAGTTATAAATGAGACGCTTGAGCAACATTTGGGTTTGTTTATTTTGGAAACGTTTTGCCAGCTAATGGCTTCTTCAGTCCAATACAGAGAAGAACGGTGGAAGATGAGAAGGAGTTTGAGGTAGTCGGTCCCTCAGCCTGGTATCGATGTGTTCGGTCTATCAACCTTGATAAAAGTACAGCATATGTAGTTATAATGTTTATAAGGAAGCAGGACAAATGTTTCCTGACGCGGATCTTAGTCGTATGGTGACCCACAGCTGGAGCTTTTGGTCATCTGACCGAGGACTTACCGGTCCACTTTTTTAAAAATAATACCTCCTTATCCTGCCTACCTCCTCATCCTGCCTGCCTTCTTCTCATCCTGCCTACCTACCTACCTCCTTATCCTGCCTACCTCATCCTGCCTGCCTGCCTACCTCATCCTGCCTGCCTGCCTACCTCCTCATCCTGCCTACCTCCTCATCCTGCCTACCTCCTCATCCTGCCTACCTCCTTATCCTACCCACCTACGTACCTCATCCTGCCTACCTACCTAATCCTCATCCTGTCTACCTACCTCCTCCTCATCCTGCCTACCTACCTCCTCCTCATCCTGCCTACCTACCTCCTCATCCTGCCTACCTACCTCCTCCTCATCCTGCCTACCTACCTCCTCCTCATCCTGCCTACCTACCTCCTCCTCATCCTGCCTACCTACCTCCTCCTCATCCTGCCTACCTACCTCCTCCTCATCCTGCCTACCTCCTCCTCATCCTGCCTCCCTACCTCCTCCTGCCTGCCTACCTCCTCCTCATCCTGCCTACCTACCTCCTCATCCTAATCCTGCCTACCTACCTCCTCATCCTAATCCTGCCTACCTACCTCATCCTAATCCTGCCTACCTACCTTCTCATCCTAATCCTGCCTACCTACCTACCTCCTCATCCTGCCTGCCTGCCTACCTCCTTATCCTGCCTGCCTGCCTACCTCCTCATCCTGCCTGCCTGCCTACCTCCTCATCCTGCCTGCCTGCCTACCTCCTCATCCTGCCTGCCTGCCTACCTCCTCATCCTGCCTGCCTGCCTACTTCCTCATCCTGCCTGCCTGCCTACCTTATCCTACCCACCTACGTACCTCATCCTGCCAACCTACCAACCTCCTCATGCATACCTACCTACGTCCTCATGCCTACCTACCTACGTCCTCATGCCTACCTACCTACCTCATGCCTACCTACCTACCTCCTCCTCATCCTGCCTACCTACCTCTTCATCCTGCCTGCCTACCTCCTCATCCTGCCTGCCTGCCTGCCTACCTCCTCATCCTGCCTGCCTGCCTGCCTACCTCCTCATCCTGCCTGCCTGCCTGCCTACCTCCTCATCCTGCCTGCCTGCCTACCTCATCCTGCCTGCCTGCCTACCTCCTCATCTTGCCTGCCTGCCTACGTCCTCATCCTGCCTGCCTGCCTACCTCCCTATATTACCCACCTACGTACCTCATCCTGCCTACCTACCTACCTCCTTATCCTGCCTGCCTACGTCCTCATCCTGCCTGCCTGCCTACCTCCTTATCCTACCCACCTACGTACCTCATCCTGCCTACCTCCTTATCCTACCTCCTTGACTTGGTTCTTGCCAGTAGGGAAACACTAATTAATAATCTTGAGGTTAATGATGAGCTTGGGGAGAGTGATCACAAATCACTCAGTTTTAATATATCATGGAATTCCCCTAATAATGGCAATCAAGTCTCCGTCCCTGACTTTCGCTTGGCTGATTTCATAGGACTGAAAAATTACTTAGGTGGGCTGAACTGGAATGACCTGACTAAGGGTCAGGTAGGTGGTGATGGTTGCCGATATGATGCTTTCCAGGGCATAGTTCTAGCTGCTCAGTCAAATTATGTTCCAAATAGGGAAATCAGATCAAACAAAAATGATCCTAAATGGATGAACAATAGATTAAAATATCTGATTGGTCAAAAGAGAGGCATATATAGGCAAATCAAAAGAGGAGAGGGGCAATTAAGAATTCGATATATTCAGTTAAAGAGAGAAATAAAAAAGGGAATTAGAAAAGCAAAAAGAGATTATGAGGTTAAAGTTGCAAGAGAATCGAAGACTAACCCAAAAGGATTCTTTCAGGTATACAGAAGTAAGATCAGGGACAAGATAGGCCCACTCAAAAGTTCCTCGGGTCAGCTCACTGACAGTGATAAGGAAATGTGTAGAATTTTTAACACATACTTCCTCTCAGTTTTTACACAGGAGGATACCAGCGATATACCAGTAATGATAAATTATGTAGAACAGGACGATAATAAACTGTGCACTATTAGGGTCACAAGTGACATGGTCCTTAGGCAAATAGATAAATTGAAACCTAACAAATCCCCAGGCCCTGATGAACTGTATGCAAGGGTTCTAAAGGAATGTAAAGAGGAGCTTAGCACACCTTTGGCTAATCTTTTCAACATATCACTACAAACTGGCATGGTGCCAGATAAGTGGAAAATGGCAAATGTGATACCTATTTTCATAACAGGTGACAGGTCCTTAGCTTCGAACTATAGACCAATAAGCCTAACCTCCATACTGGGAAAATTTATGGAATCAATAATTGCCGAGGCAGTTCGTAGCCACCTTGAAAAGCATAAATTAATCAACGAATCTCAGCATGGTTTTACAAAGGGGCGTTCCTGCCTTACGAATTTATTAACTTTTTTCACTAACGTATTTGAGGAGGTAGATCATGGTAATGAATATGATATTGTGTATATGGACTTCAGTAAGGCTTTTGACAGGGTCCCTCATCAGAGACTATTGAGGAAAATTAAAGCACATGGAATAGGAGGAGAAATTTTTTCCTGGATAGAGGCATGGTTGACAAATAGGCAGCAGAGAGTTTGCATAAATGGGGAGAAATCAGAGTGGGGAAGCGTCACGAGCGGTGTTCCACAGGGGTCAGTGTTGGGCCCCCTGCTGTTCACAATCTACATAAACGACATAGATGAGGGCATAAAGAGCGACATCGGCAAGTTTGCCGATGACACCAAAATAGGCCGTCGAATTCATTCTGACGAGGACATTCGAGCACTCCAGGAAGATTTGAATAGACTGATGCAGTGGTCGGAGAAGTGGCAGATGCAGTTTAATATAGACAAATGCAAAGTTCTAAATGTTGGACAGGACAATAACCATGCCACATATAAACTAAATAATGTAGATCTTAATATTACGGATTGCGAAAAAGATTTAGGAGTTCTGGTTAGCAGTAATCTGAAACCAAGACAACAGTGCATAAGTGTTCGCAATAAAGCTAATAGAATCCTTGGCTTCATATCAAGAAGCATAAATAATAGGAGTCCTCAGGTTGTTCTTCAACTCTATACATCCTTGGTTAGGCCTCATTTAGATTATGCTGCACAGTTTTGGTCACCGTATTACAGAATGGATATAAATTCTCTGGAAAATGTACAAAGGAGGATGACAAAGATGATCCCATGTATCAGAAACCTTCCCTATGAGGATAGACTAAGGGCCCTGAATCTGCACTCTCTAGAAAGACGTAGAATTAGGGGGGATATGATTGAGGTGTATAAATGGAAGACAGGAATAAATAAAGGGGATGTAAATAGTGTGCTGAAAATATCTAGCCTAGACAGGACTCGCAGCAATGGTTTTAAGTTGGAAAAATTCAGATTCAGGAAGGATATAGGAAAGTACTGGTTTGGTAATAGAGTTGTGGATGAGTGGAACAAACTCCCAAGTACCGTTATAGAGGCCAGAACGTTGTGTAGCTTTAAAAATAGGTTGGATAAATACATGAGTAGATGTGGGTGGGTGTGAGTTAGACCTGATAGCTTGTGCTAACAGGTCGGTTGCCGTGTTCCTCCCTTAAGTCAATGTGACCTGACCTGACTAGGTTGGGTGCATTGGCTTAAGCCGGTAGGAGACTTGGACCTGCCTCGCATGGGCCAGTAGGCCTTCTGCAGTGTTCCTTCGTTCTTATGTTCTTATGTTCTTATTATAACCACATGTTTCACAGCACATGCAACGAGAAGGGGTTTATATATTGCAGCCAGGCGAGGTGGAAGAATGTCATGTCTAGGTCATTCCACTGGTGACGCTGCCTACCATTGCTTCACCTCACCTGTCTACAGTATATAAACCACTTTTCCGAGCATATGCCGTACTTTTTTCAAGACTAATTGATCGACCACATCGACTCCAGGCTGAGGGACTGATTGTCTCAAACTCCTCTTCATCTTCCACCGTTCTTCTATGTATTGGACAGAAGAAGCCACTGGCTGGCGAAACGTTTCCAGAATGAAGATACCCAAGTGTCTCATTTATCGACTTGTCATTTCTTAAACCATTTATACAACTTCCAGTTATGCTCCCTTGTCTCTGATTCTCGACTTTCAGGCACTCTGTGTCTAGATAAACAGTAATAATGTAATATAATAATATCTATCTCTACAAATACATGTTCAAGGTATACAGACCTAGCTGACATCAGTGAAATACTACTTTATAGAAAGCTGCTTGTTATTACCTGGAGTTTACCTGGAGAGAGTTCCGGGGGTCAACGCCCCCGCGGCCCGGTCTGTGACCAGGCCTCCTTAGGTCAGTGTCCCAGGATGCGACCCACACCAGTCGACTAACACCCAGGTACCCATTTTACTGATGGGGAACATAGACAACAGGTTGAAAGAAACACGTCCAATGTTTCTACTCTGGCTGGGAATCGAACCCAGGCCCTCGCCGTGTGAAGCGAGAGCGTTAACCACCAGGCCACCAGAGCACCAGAGCATTTGGGCAAATTAGGTCAGTTTTGTCCAAGGATGCGACCCACACCAGTCGACTAACACCCAGGTGCCCATTTATGGGGGTTACAGGGACAATATGTGTCTTATGGACACACGTCCTAATGTTTTTCTAACCATACCGGGAATTCAAACTCAGGTGTGTGAGTTGAGTGCGCTAGCGATCGAGCCGACAAGTGGAAATAGAGACTGGTAGAATTTAATCTATTTTAATACGAGGTTTCGCTCAAGGCTAGGCTTTATCATGTCTTGATGAAGAACAACCTTGTGCGAAACGGGTGTATTAAAAAGGATTCTATGCTCTAGTGCCTTTATTTCCAGTCTGTCACTGTCATATGAATTTATCTTAAGTATTTAGTAAGCTGTGTTCATGTTTTTCTTCTTCGTTTCTCTGTGGTCATCTGACTCCGTTCATGTAGCTTTCCTAGCCAGTCTTGTTGCAAATCTCTGAACTTTCTTAATTTTAAAATTTTTTTGCTCAGCAGTCAGCTACAAGAAGGTGCTGCATACTTTGAAGGAGGTTTGACATAAGTCTTGAACGGAGTAACACAAGATTCTTCTCTGAGATTCCTAAAGGTAGTTGTCAAGTTTGCTAGGTACTCTGTTCCAGTGACACTGCAGCATTATGTTCTCATAAGAACATAAGAACATAAGAAAGGAGGAACACTGCAGCAGGCCTGTTGGCCCATACTAGGCAGGTCCTTTACAATTCATCCCACTAACAAACATTTGGCCAACCCAATTTTCAATGTCACCCAAGAAACAAGCTCCGATGTGCAAGTCCCACTCAAATCCAACCCCTCCCACTCATGTACTTATCCAACCTAAATTTGAAACTACCCAAAGTCCTAGCCTCAATAACCCAACTAGGTAGACTGTTCCACTCATCAACTACCCTATTTCCAAACCAATACTTTCCTATGTCCTTTCTAAATCTAAACTTATCTAATTTAAATCCATTACTGCGGGTTCTCTCTTGGAGAGATATCCTCAAGACCTTGTTAATATCCCCTTTATTAATACCTATCTTCCACTTATACACTTCGATCAGGTCTCCCCTTATTCTTCGTCTAACAAGTGAATGTAACTTAAGAGTCTTCAATCTTTCTTCATAAGGAAGATTTCTAATGCTATGTATTAATTTAGTCATCCTACGCTGAATGTTTCCTAACGAATTTATGTCCATTCTGTAATATGGAGACCAGAATTGAGCTGCATAATCTAGGTGAGGCCTTACTAATGATGTATAAAGCTGCAGTATGACCTCTGGACTTCTGTTGCTTACACTTCTTGATATAAATCCCAGTAATCTATTTGCCTTATTACGTACGCTTAGGCATTGCTGTCTTGGTTTAAGGTTGCTGCTTACCATAACCCCCAAGTCCTTTTCGCAATCTGTATGGCTAAGTTCTACATTATTTAACCTATAAGTGCTAGGGTTATGGACACTCCCGAGCTTCAGAACCTTGCATTTATCTACATTGAACTGCA
Organism: Cherax quadricarinatus; assembly: GCF_038502225.1. Taxonomy (NCBI): domain Eukaryota; kingdom Metazoa; phylum Arthropoda; class Malacostraca; order Decapoda; family Parastacidae; genus Cherax; species Cherax quadricarinatus. The sequence continues at coordinate 44,662 of NW_027196375.1, read as the reverse complement.
TCTGCCACTTTTCTGACCAAGAGTAGAGTTTGTCTAAATCCTCCTGAAGTTCCCTAACATCTACGTTTGAATCAATTATCCTACCTATCTTCGTGTCATCGGCGAATTTGCTCATATCACTAGTAATTCCTTCATCAAGATCATTGATATATATTGTAAACAACAACGGGCCCAAGACTGATCCCTGTGGAACGCCACTTGTTACTGATCCCCACTCAGATTTAACCCCATTTATGGACACACTCTGCTTCCTGTCTGTGAGCCATGATTCGATCCACGAGAGCACTCTTCCCCCAATGCCATGAGCTGCTACTTTCTTCAACAGTCTTTGGTGCGGAACTCTATCAAATGCCTTACTAAAATCTAAGTAAATAATATCAAATTCTTTATCGTGGTAAACAGCCTCAAAAGCTTTACTGAAGAAAGTTAATAAATTAGTTAGACAAGACCGGCCTCTTGTGAATCCATGCTGAGTATCATTAATCAAGCTATGCTTATCGAGATGGCTTCTTATAATTTGAGCTATAATTGACTCTAGTAATTTGCCTACAATTGAGGTCAGGCTTATTGGGCGGTAATTTGACGGTAACGACTTGTCCCCTGTTTTAAAAATAGGAATTACATTAGCCATCTTCCACATATCAGACACTACACCTGTTTGAAGAGATAAATTAAAAATATTAGTTAATGGTTCACAGACTTCCATTTTGCATTCCTTTAGAACCCTTGAAAAAACCTCATCAGGACCCGGTGACTTATTTTGCTTCAGTTGGTCTATCTGCTTCTCAACCATTTCACTAGTGACTGTGATGTTACATAATTTATCTTCTTCAGGCCCACTATAAAAATTAATTATCGGAATATTATTAGTGTCTTCCTGTGTAAAAACCGAGAGAAAATAATTATTTAAAATCGAGCACATTTCATTCTCTTTGTCAGTAAGATGCCCATAGTTATTTTTAAGGGGACCTATCTTATCTCTGACTTTTGTTCTATATACCTGGAAAAAACTTTTTGGGTTAGTTTTAGAATCCCTAGCAACTTTAATTTCATAGTCCCTTTTAGCTTTTCTTATCCCCTTTTTAATGTCCCTCTTAATGTCAATATACTGATTCATAAGATGACCCTCGCCTCTTTTGATAAGCCTATAAATTCCTTTCTTATGCCCTAGTAGATATTTCAGCCTATTATTCATCCATTTTGGTCATTTCTATTTGATCTAATTTCTTTATAAGGGATAAACGTTCTTTGAGCAGCATGTATTGTGTTCAGAAAACTGTCATGTTGATAGCTCTCTTCGTTACCCCAGTCAACAGATGATAAGTGTTCTCTAAGCCCATCGTATTCTGCTAAGCGAAAATCTGGGACTGTTACTGAGTTATCCCTACTATCATACTTTCATTCAATTCTAAATGTAATTGATTTGTGGTCGCTAGCACCCAGTTCCTCTGAAACTTCTAAATTATTAACAAGGGATTCATTGTTTGCCAGAACTAAGTCAAGCAGGTTATTACCCCTTGTAGTTTCTGTCACAAACTGCTTCAAAAAACAATCCTGAACTACTTCTAAGAAGTCGTATGATTCTAAGTTCCCAGTCAAGAAATTCCAATCAATATGACTAAAGTTAAAGTCTCCTAGAATTACTACATTATCGTGCCTTGTGGCCCTAACAATTTCCTCCCATTTCTCATGAGCTTCCTGTGATATACTATGTTTACCTCAAGGGTTCATCTTTCTAGAGTTCTGCAACCTCTGTCTCCCCAGACTATACTACGTCACTGAATTTTTCCGCTTTCTTAAATATTAATAACTTTTAACATAGGATTGAAATCCAGTAACTATTTTTCTAAGCATTCCTTTAGTTTTTCAAGTTCTCAGTCTTTCCATGTAGTTTTCAGATTTTATTCTCATCTGTAAATAGCAAACCATAGGACTTGTTTATCTTTTATGCTATTTATGTTCTTGAGGAACAGTGTTGATGCTAACACAAAGACCTGTGGGACACTGATTGTCACTTTGGCCCATCTATATACTTGCTGCTGATCATCGGCCTGCCTGCAGGGACCTCAAAGACAGTTTAAGAGAGTCTTTTAAAACTGACAATTTAATGAGTAACGATCCATCCTCTAAATACTCCTCGAGTTCATCAGATGCGTTGGAAAAAAAAAGTTCTGTAGGAATCGGTTGTACCAGTTGATTGATGTCAAAGTCCATGTCTACAGACATTGGGGATACCTGCCGTTGTTCCATCGACAAAAAGCACGAAATATGTTTTTGTTTTTGGCAGGAGCTAATGCATAAGCCTTTAGGAATGTGACCTTAGTAAATTTATAGTACTGAAACTCCTGAGAGGATATGATGGATGTTCTCTCCTGACCATTACCGTTCAACTAGTGTAGATGTAAAGCAATGTTGCCCAATTTTGTACCTGGCGCTAGTTGAGCGCGTCTGCCTGATTCTTTAATGCATCGAAGTATTTATCCGTGTCAGCATCGCTGAATTTAGGTACCTTTTCAGCTGCCAGAATAATATCAGTTCCCTTTTTTGGCAGCTGTTTCCTCTTTCTCTCCCACACGAGCAGTCCTTCTCCTCAGCTTTGAGCAGTCTTCGCTGTGTAACCCACTTCAGCCCCGAGTCGACACTACCATGAAGACAATGAATAGGTTCCGCAGCTGCTGCTCAAATTCCTCTCCTTTTTCCAGGAAATCTCTCTTTGCTCTCCAGCACCGGGGCAATCCTCGCGCTGATCAGTGCTCTGATTGCTTCTGTGTTGCTTTGCAGACAAGTTCCTGGTTTGTGCTTTATTAACTATATAAAAAACAAACAGGAGAAGCTTGAGCTTTCCCTTCTCCATACATATGCTGCTATGTATGATAATTATATGTAACTGTATTTGTGTATACCTGAATAAACTTACTTACTTATTCAATATTCAGGCTTCGCCTAGGAATATTTAATTCTCCAATAGTTAACACTGGATTCAGAAAAAGGAGGTTTAGGTATAAGGAAGAGCACACATTCTGATACCTGTAGCAATTGTTAGGTAAGACACATATGCAACAGTTAGGTATCTTTATTTCGAAACGTTTCGAAATAAAGATACCTAACTGTTGCATATGTATCTTACCTAACAACCTGTCGGTATTTCATACCATTTTAATGTTCACCTGTAGCAATTATTCTCTTGCTACAAACCAACATATCAAATTATCTCCGTATCAGAAAATAGACCAGAAAAGAAATAGCATTCCTTCGATACGTTACACCAATTAATCCAGCCAACTTCCAACACTTCCGTAATGTTATCTCTTCTTCAATATTTTCTGTAGCTGACCTGCTGTATAGCCCTTGTGGCTTAGCGCTTCTTTTTTTATTATAATAATACTAATAATAATGTAGCTGACCTAAGTATCTTAAGGTATTCCTCAAGTTTTTCACTTGAAATTACAATTCAATTAGTTCTGACAAAAGTATTTAAGGTCTATTATCTGATTTGCTAAAGACATGTAAACGAGGAACCGATATTTCTAAACTGTTAAGTGCTATGACTAAAAATTACTAAAATTAATTGAGTAAATTAAAAACTAGATGAATAACATCGTTAATGTATTCATACAAAATAATTAACAGCATAAATTCTTTAATGTACGTAAATGATTGCTAGAAACATAAAATTACCGAATCAAAATCAATTTACAGCAATTGTTGGAACTTGGAAGGAATGTTGACAGTACAAAGTGGCAGGACAAAAGTGTTCATGGTATTGTGGCTCTTAAAAACCGCTGGCAAGCACTCAGGCTGCGTACTGGTGCCGCATGTATATATTAGCTATTAAGGTTAAATGAAACAAAAATTACATTCTTGTGTAGAAAATTCTGCTATTTACATAATGCTATAAGTAATGTAACACTACGTAAATTTTAAATGGATTATTTGAGTAATATCAGTAGAAATAACAGTAGTAGTAATAATTGTAGCGGTACTATTTGTTGTAGAAGAAATATTACAAATAATAATAATAATATCTTTATTTCTACAAGTACATGTACAAGGTATACAGTCCTAGCTGACATCAATGACATACTACTATATAGAAAGCAGCTTTTAATGCTGAGCATTTCGGGCAAATTAGGTTGATTTTTGTCTCGGGGTGCGACCCACACCAGTCGACTTACACCCAGGTACCCATTATACTGATGGAGAACATATACAACCGGTGTAAGGAAACACGCCCAATGTTTCTACCCTTGCTGGGAATCGAACCCAGACACTCGCCGTGTGAAGAGAGAACTTCGGTCACCAGGCCACTAGTATAGTGTATACTAGTAGCAGTAGTAGGAAGGGCAGCAGTAGTAAGTGAAATACATAACTCAAGGGGCTCGCCAGGAAACAATGAAAAGAACACTGGAGTTGACCAAATAACCTGTGCTAGGAAAGACAAGTAAACAAGAAAGGAGAAAGTTAGAAGATAGAAAAGGCAAAAGAAATACATGAGACAGGTCAAAAGATAAGGTTAGAGGAGCAAGTTAGATCATGACCCGGGTGATTTTATAATTTTATTTGACAATACATTTAGAAAGGTAGGCAATAGGATTCATGTTAGAAAAGGTATGTAAAAGCCTCGAAAATACAAGTCTACGTCCGTGAAGGCTAGTCAAAGGGCAGGTATTTTATAGGATGGATGTGATCAACCTAACGGAAAAAAAGGGTTGTCTGTATCAAGAAGGCGAACACGCCTTTAAGTCTGTCAGAAAGAGACAGGCCATTTATATAGTGCATGTTAGTGCATACACCATTTACGCATACTTACCAAAAAAAGAGTGTATGTTTGTTGTATACTGTAACATCAAATAGGTTGTCGACTACTGACTGCTACTACTACTAATGACATTTGTCTGCTGCTATTATCATTAGTATTAAATAATGACTACCTTGCCTGATATACACTACTACGACTACTACGACTACTAACAACAATAATAATAATAATGATAATGATAACACTACTACTACTACTACTACCACTATTATAACTCCTAGTACTTCTCTGGTACTAGCTTTATTATTAATCTCTAACTACTAACTTGCTACACATTCTCTTATTCTATCGCTTTTTTTTGCTACTAACGTATAAGTATGAGGATTCAATATATCGGAGAAGCTTTTCTCGAGGATTCCATTCGCTCAGGGCAGAGCTTTATGAAGTTATGTAGGTGATAATTTTTAATGATATATTCTCCTGGAGAGTAGAGCAAAACGCGAAATAATATGAAAAATAGTCACTTTGCTGCGAACACGACAGTGATAGACTGCTTGATCAGTTGTAGAGTTGGGTTTTACCGGGAGTGAGTTGGTGAGCTGTTTTAAGCTAAGCATGCACAGAGCTTTCTGGCTTACCTGGAGTTTACTTGGAGAGAGTTCCGAGGGTCAACGCCCCCGCGGCTCGGTCTGTGACCAGGCCTCATGGTGGATCACAGCCTGATCGACCAGGCTGTTACTGCTAGCTGCACGCAATCCAACGTACGAGCCACAGCCGGGCTGGTCAGGTACCGACTTCAGGTGCTTGTCCAGTGCCTGCTTGAAGACAGCCAGGGGTCTGGGAGGCAGTTGAACAGTCTTGGTCCCCTCACACTTATTGTGTTTCCTAACGTGCTAGTGACATCCCTGTTTTTCATTGGGGGGATGTTGTATCGTCTGCCGAGTCTTTTGCTTTCGTAGTGAGTGATTTTCGTGTGCAAGTTCGGTACTAGTCCCTCTAGGATTTTCCAGGTGTATATAATCATGTATCTCTCCTGCCTGCGTTCCAGGGAGTACAGGTTGTGGAACTTCAAGCGCTCCCAGTAATTGAGGTGTTTTATCTCCGTTATGCGCGCCTTGAAGGTTCTCTGCATTTTCTAGGTCAGCAATGTTACCTGCCTTGAAAGGTGTTGTTACTGGGCAGCAATATTCCAGCCTAGATAGAACAAGCGACCTGAAGAGTGTCATCATGGGCTTGGCATCCCTAGTTTTGAAGGTTCTCATTATCCATCCTGTCATTTTTCTAGCAGATGCGATTGATACAATGTTGTGGTCCTTGAAGGTGAGATCCTCCGACATGATCACTCCCAGGTCTTTGACGTTGGTGTTTCGCTCTATTTTGTGGCTGGAATTTGTTTTGTACTTTGATGAAGTTTTAATTTCCTCGTGTTTACCATATCGGAGTAATTGAAATTTCTCATCGTTGAACTTCATATTGTTTTCTGCAGCCCATTGAAAGATTTGGTCGATGTCCGCCTGGAGCCTTGCAGTGTCTGCAGTGGAAGACACTGTCATGCAGATTCGGGTGTCATCTGCAAAGGAAGACACGGTGCTGTGGCTGACATCCTTGTCTGTAAGATATGAGGATGAGAAACAAGAGGGGAGCGAGTACTGTGCCTTGCGTAACAGACTTTACTCTGTTGACTACTATTTGTGTTCTGTTTGTGAGGAAATTATAGATCCATCTACAAACTTTTCCTGCTATTCCTTTAGCACGCATTTTGTGCGCTATTACGCCATGGCCACACTTATATAAGACAACGCCAAAAGTCAGTGGCCAGACGACAGTGAACACCACACATCAGATAGCAGGGCACCGTGGAAAGCGGCCAATACAACGGTACTAAGATATACTCTCGTGGTAAATGTGTCTTGGTAGTATAATCTCTGGACGTCTTCAGAGTTTCCACTTGATGAACACATTAATGAAGTTGTTCAGTTGTTGGTCGTCATTCATCATAATCTCTTAATTAGCCAAAGGGTATCCAGGGTGTGCCAGGTGGGAGAGTGACTGACTGGCCGAAGAACGGAAAGTAAGACTCCGGGCCACGACCAGACGACGCACTGAACAACAGTCACCAGCAGTCAGTCCGCCATTTCTAGGAGCACCAATGATGTACTTTATAAACATGGTGACGTTTAGTGAAGTGTTGCGATGTTTAGTGGTAGCGTGAAAATTAATGTGTAACATTGTAACTAATGTTACGTGGAACTCTATTAGTGATACGATAACGTATTGTGTTCATGTGCAACATTGAATCTAGTAACATTGTGTTACGGGAAGCTGTAGCAGTGATGCAGTAATAATTAGTTGTGCTGTGACGATGATGTGTGAATTCACAACTGGTAATTACTGACTGTATTGCGAGTGATTGGAACACTTGCTAAAGTGATGAACAATGGTACACAGTAATCAGGATACCAACAACAGAAATAAAACTGTTATTGTCCCAAAATTGTGTGTGAATAATTTCAACATTGATTATGTTCTCTGGGTCGCCCAGTAACAGAACCGTGTACGCAAATACACACACACACACACACACACACACACACACACACACACACACACACACACACACAAGGTGGACAAAGACGGGATGTTCCAGAGAAGGGACACAGACACAAGAGGTCACAATTGGAAATTAAAGACTCAGATGAATCAAAGGGATTTTAGGAAGTATTTCTTCAGCCATAGAGTAGCCAGGCCGTGGAATAGCCTAGAAAGTGACGTAGTGTAGGCGGGAACCATACATAGTTTTAAGGCGAGGTATGATAAAGCTCATGGGGCAGGGAGAGAGAGGACCTAGTAGCAATCAGCGAAGAGGCGGGACCAGGAGCTATGACTCAACCCCTGCAACCACAAATAGGTGAGTACAAATAGGTGAGTACACACACACAAGCACACGCACACCCACTCTAGGCAGTATGCCCTTTAACAGTCTTCTCAGCAGTTAGGGTTCTAGTTACGGTTCTAGGATAGTGTCAGCGGTCATTATACGTGATAGTGAAGATCCCTCCAAGAGTATAACAAGGTTTTCAGAATTTGTAAAGTGTGATAACGTCAAAAAATTTACAATTTAAATCTGCAGTAAGAGTGTTGTACTGGAAGCTTAAGTGAGACAGCTGGTCAGCGTTGCTGGCAGTGTTGCCAGAACTGTTATTAACATGATGTCAGGGTTGCTGGCAGTGTTGCCAGAACTATTATTAACATGATGTCAGCGTTGCTAGAACTGTTATTAACATGATGTCAGGGTTGCTGGCAGTGTTGCCAGAACTGTTATTAACATGATGTCAGGGTTGCTGGCAGTGTTGCCAGAGCTGTTATTAACATGATGTCAGGGTTGCTGGCAGTGTTGCCAAAACTGTTATTAACATGATGTCAGGGTTGCTGGCAGTGTTGCCAAAACTGTTATTAACATGATGCCAGGGTTGCTGACAGTGTTGCCAAAATTGTTTTTAACATGATGTCAGGGTTGCTGGCATTGTTGCCAAAACTGTTGTTAACATAATGTCAGGATTGCTAGCAGTGTTGCCAAAACTGTTATTAGCATGATGTCAGGGATGCTGGCAGTGTTGCCAAAACTGTTATTAACATGTCAGGGTTGTGACCTTAATCAGAAGAAAGTGCAGATATCTGGTCAGTGATGGCCTAGTGCAGTAATAAATCACTAATAAATTATTTAGAAAAGAAAGAATGATAAATGAAAATAAGAGCCAATTCCCGGCAGTTTGGTGTTGCCAGAAGTGAGTTGTGAATATATCTTATGGTCCTGGTAATGACCACAATAATAACGATACCCGTGTGAATACCACCGTATCGATGGGACTGAGTCAGTGACAAAAACTGGAATGTATGATAAGAAGAGTATAATAAAATAAGTGATATGGACATTATGGTGGCCCGTGGCCTGGTGGCTAAAGCTCTGCCTTCACACGGCGAGTATCCGGGTTCGATTCCCGGCGAGGGTAGAAACACTTGGACGTCTCAGGTGTAGATGACATAAAAGTGATTCATATAAAGTATGACACAACAGCGAAGCAGGGATTTTTCTACTAGCTGAGGAGGCTTGAGAGCATGCAGAGTAGGGCATACTGAGCCTGGACCAAGCAAGGGCTGGAAAATGAAGGTTCTGGAGAATGCAGTGTCTGGAGCTTGCAGGGTTTGTAGTATACAGGGTACTGAGCAGGTAGATTTAAGAACATGTAGATTATGGAGTGGACAAGGTTTTGAGCAGGCAGCCTGGAGCGGGCAGTCTACAGCAGGCAGAGTCTACAGCAGGCAGCCTGGAGCGGGCAGTCTACAGCAGGCAGAGTCTACAGCAGGCAATGTCTGGATAAGTCAGTGTCTGGAGGAGGTCGTGCTTGATGCAGGGATCTGGAGAAGGCAGTGCCTGGAGCAGGTAGGATCTAGATATCGAGTTCTGGGTGAAATGAAGCAGACTGAAGGGATCGACATCCGCTAAGAAATATCTGGGCTGCTGTGTGTGTGTACCTGTGGTATATACTACATCATTAATATGTGCAGTCTTATACCACTATTACGACGGAGATACTCTTGCTTTTAGTGCTACTGCCCTGATCAGTACGTCATAACCTCTGAATCATCACCAAGAGAAGTGGGTTATGTTAGGAAGAGACGAATGTTGAATGGAGTGGGTTGAGGAGGGCGTAGGATGGATTGAGGAGGGGTTAGGGTAGGTGAGGAGGGTCTAGGGAAGGGTTAAATGGAACTGAAGGACTGAAAATGGCTTTGGAGGCTGAAAAGGGCTGGAATGAATATAAAAAAGTTGAAAAGAGGCAAGGAATAGGCTGAGGAGGGGCTGAGAATAGTATGGGAGGAGTGAGGAAGATTATAGAAGTCAAGCCTATATAATAATTACTCTTCTAGGGATACAACAAAAAAACAAAATAACACCAGAATGTTAACAAAATAAAAATATATAATTTTTTATGCTAAACCAAAGAGAATCAACCATTCAATTATACGTCAGTGAAATCAGACGATCTACACTAAATCAGTCTTAAAAAGATCCTTGACTATGTTATTAACTTGTGTTTAGATAAATTCCTAATTTAATTAACAGGCAAATACGAAATATCAAAACATCTCTTCTACTTGAAGATAAACAGAGAAATACGCCAAGTTGAAGTGTTAATGATATATCCGGTTAAGAGGTCATGCACACGCTCTCACAAAAAACTCTGTTAATTGGACTTTAAGCGTGTTGACAACTCAGTGTCATTAAGGATGCGTGTCACCTGTTCACCACCAGTCAAAAATACTCTTTCCTAAATCAGTGGTTAAAGTAAACGCTGTGTATGTAGACTGAGATGTGACTGTGTATGTAGACTGAGATGTGACTGTGTATGTAGACTGAGATGTGACTGTGTATGTAGACTGAGATGTGACTGTGTATGTAGACTGAGATGTGACTGTGTATGTAGACTGAGATGTGACTGTGTATGTAGACTGAGATGTGACTGTGTATGTAGACTGAGATGTGACTGTGTATGTAGACTGAGATGTGACTGTGTATGTACACTGAGATGTGACTGTGTATGTACACTGAGATGTGACTGTGAATGTACACTGAGATGTGACTGTGTATGTACACTGAGATGTGACTGTGAATGTACACTGAGATGTGAGTCTATGTATATGCACTGAGATGTGACTGTGTATGTACACTGAGATATGACTGTGAATGTACACTGAGATGTGACTGTGTATGTACACTGAGATGTGACTGTGTATGTACACTGAGATGTGAGTCTATGTATATGCACTGAGATGTGACTGTGTATGTACACTGAGATGTAACTCTGTGTATGTACGCTGAGATGTGACTGTGTATGTACACTGAGAGATGTTAGTCTATGTATGTACACTGAGATGTGACTCTGTTTATGTACACTGAGATGTGACTCTGTGTATGTACACTGAGATGTAACTCTGTGTATGTACGCTGAGATGTGACTGTGTATGTACACTGAGAGATGTTAGTCTATGTATGTACACTGAGATGTGACTCTGTTTATGTACACTGAGATGTGACTCTGTGTATGTACACTGAGATGTAACTCTGTGTATGTACGCTGAGATGTGACTGTGTATGTACACTGAGAGATGTTAGTCTATGTATGTACACTGAGATGTGACTCTGTTTATGTACACTGAGATGTGACTCTGTGTATGTACACTGAGATGTAACTCTGTGTATGTACGCTGAGATGTGACTGTGTATGTACACTGAGAGATGTTAGTCTATGTATGTACACTGAGATGTGACTCTGTTTATGTACACTGAGATGTGACTCTGTGTATGTACACTGAGAGATATGAGTCTGTGTATGTACACTGAAAGATGTGAGTCTGTGTATGTACACTGAGAGATGTGAGTCTGTGTATGTACACTGAGAGATGTGAGTCTGTGTATGTACACTGAGAGATGTGAGTCTGTGTATGTACACTGAGAGATGTGAGTCTGTGTATGTACACTGAGAGATGTGAGTCTGTGTATGTACACTGAGAGATGTGAGTCTGTGTATGTACACTGAGAGATGTGAGTCTGTGTATGTACACTGAGAGATGCGAGTCACTGTGTATGTACACTGAGAGATGCGAGTCACTGTGTATGTACACTGAGAGATGCGAGTCACTGTGTATGTACACTGAGAGATGCGAGTCACTGTGTATGTACACTGAGAGATGCGAGTCACTGTGTATGTACACTGAGAGATCCGAGTCACTGTGTATGTACACTGAGAGATGCGAGTCACTGTGTATGTACACTGAGAGATGCGAGTCACTGTGTATGTACACTGAGAGATCCGAGTCACTGTGTATGTAAACTGAGAGATCCGAGTCACTGTGTATGTACACTGAGAGATCCGAGTCACTGTGTATGTACACTGAGAGATCCGAGTCACTGTGTATGTACACTGAGAGATCCGAGTCACTGTGTATGTACACTGAGAGATGTGAGTCTGTGTATGTACACTGAGAGATGCGAGTCACTGTGTATGTACACTGAGAGATCCGAGTCACTGTGTATGTACACTGAGAGATGCGAGTCACTGTGTATGTACACTGAGAGATGCGAGTCACTGTGTATGTACACTGAGAGATGCGAGTCACTGTGTATGTACACTGAGAGATGCGAGTCACTGTGTATGTACACTGAGAGATGCGAGTCACTGTGTATGTACACTGAGAGATGCAAGTCACTATGTATGTACACTGAGAGATGCGAGTCACTGTGTATGTACACTGAGAGATGCAAGTCACTGTGTATGTACACTGAGAGATGCGAGTCACTGTGTATGTACACTGAGAGATCCGAGTCACTGTGTATGTACACTGAGAGATCCGAGTCACTGTGTATGTACACTGAGAGATCCGAGTCACTGTGTATGTGTACACTGAGAGATCCGAGTCACTGTGTATGTACACTGAGAGATGCGAGTCACTGTGTATGTACACTGAGAGATGCAAGTCACTGTGTATGTACACTGAGAGATGCGAGTCACTGTGTATGTACACTGAGAGATGCGAGTCACTGTGTATGTACACTGAGAGATGCGAGTCACTGTGTATGTACACTGAGAGATCCGAGTCACTGTGTATGTACACTGAGAGATCCGAGTCACTGTGTATGTACACTGAGAGATGTAAGTCACTGTGTATGTACACTGAGAGATGCAAGTCTCTCGGTGTATTGCAGTATAAATCCTGTATATAGACTTACTGACGCTTAAGTACGTCAGCAGATTAACTCAGGTGATGTAGCGAGGTAACTAAACTAAGTTAATTGATGTTTACCCCAAAGAAAAAACTCTTAACTATGCACAGGAAAACCCAAAAATTACAGTTATACAGTAATTAAATTATATTTATAATACCAAGACAAGAGTGAACAAAATATATATATATACATTATATATATATATATATATATATATATATATATATATATATATATATATATATATATATATATATATATATATTATATATCAAATTTGATAAAAAGTAGTTGTGGTAATTAACCCACGTTAATAAATACACATTACGAACACATGCTTCACTCGACCCAGAACTGCTTAACCAACATTATATTAAACGCTTGCAGCTTTTTGCTTTAATTCCAGGGATATATCGTCGAGATAGAGCAACTTTCTCTTTTTTAACACTCAGGCTGTTTCCCACCGAGGCAGGGTGACCCGAAAAAGAAACACTTTCACCATCATTCACACTATCACTGTCTTGCCAGAGGTGCGCAGATACGACAGTTTAGATGTCACTCTAAACAGCAAATATCCCAAAGCCCTCCTTAAGAGTGCTGGCACTGTACTTCCCACCCCATGACTCAGTCGGCTAACCGGTTTCCCTTAATCCCGTCGCAACAACTACATAACAAAAAATCTTTGCTATCCCTGAAGGTCACCCAAAACAATAGGTATCCATAAAAAATTCAGGATATTTAACAGTCTAGTTGAGTTATATACCTGGCTAAACAATATTGTAATATTTGCCCATGGCATACAGTACAGAAAAAAATTCCTGGAACATAATTATCATACCCAAGATTATCTTGTCAACACATTCCTCTGATATTAAGTAGCATGACAATAATCCTGCAATTACTGGATGCAGCCTCCCAAAAATTTCAACTATTCATGTTATTTATGGAAAGAGTGGTGTTTCCTGAAATTCATTTAACACATTATTAGTTACAAAAAATATCTGGTCTCCAAAAAGAGACTAGTCATCTGTGTGGTGACTTCGAAAACCCTGTCAATAATGGTAATACAAACATGGACTGTCAAATGTGCAATGGGAGTAGAATGCTCACTCCTGCCACTGGAGACAGGAGTTCACTGGTCGTCGAGTAAGGTGCTTATAAAGTACAGTGTGTAATTTAACAATAACCACGCCCGCTGCACAATATATCTACACCCTGGCGTACTGTTTTAGGTCGTGCCGCAGCCGGGAAACAATAACGTGGAGTCCCTGGAGTCCTCAGAGGACTGTGTCAAGTATGTGTGTTTGGTTGTCGAGTCCCTCTTCAGGTCCTTAGCACCAAACATTTACCTCAAATTAAGAAAACAAGTGTTAGCGTTTTTAAGGGAGTAACCGAAAGAAAATTAGGGTAATATAACTACACCTAATCCAGACTTGGCCAGCAAACAATCAGGGTATTTACATGTAATCAGGTACGAGGTAGAAAGATAATCTAACGAGAGGACTCTCCGCTCCTACCACTGTAGGTAGAGCTTCACTTACTGAAGGGTGTTCCAGGGGTCAACGCCCCCCGCGACCCAGTCCATGACCAGGTGGATCAGAGCCTAATCAACCAGGCTGCTATTCCCGGCCTCACGAGAAATGCACCATCGTGTTGACTGCGTGCATTACCCAACCAATACAGCACGGTTTATGCTCTATCGATAGAAGAGAATATAATACATCCACTACGACCCCGCATTATAAATGGAGCAGTTGGAGCATGGTACGTATGACATTGTGTGGTAAGTGCTCTTAGCTTTTGTATTGCATCGCTGGTATCGAGGATTTCACTTATCTCAGAATTCACGTGAATAAAGTAGTGGTTTAATTGTGAGTGGCAAACCTGCGTCATATATCCACAACACTTCTTAAAAGTAAGACACGCGTTAATTTTCAGACTGGGAAAAGAAAGAATTTCTTCAAATCTTGGTAAAATTATCATGTGAAATCAATGGTAAATAATTAAGTAGTCTGTCGATCTGCCACTACACACAAGGAAGATCGAGTTCTTGGACACCTCACTTGTAGTAGTGTTTGAGCAAGGTGGTGGGAGAGCAGACGTAAACTTACCGAGGAACATTTAATATAAACTTTACATAAATTCCATATGAAAGGAGTTATGGGAAGAGATAATTGTATATCTTACTAGTGGGCACCGACCAAATTATTACACACAAACACACACATGCTTATATATTTATATATGTCGTGCCGAATAGGTAAAACTGGTCAATTAGCAAGCACTCATTTAAAATTAAGTCCTTTCTAAATTTTTCTCTTACACGTTTAAAGATATTTTTTTTATCATTTATGTTAATGTAAAAATTAATAATTTTGTAGCAAAAGATATTTAGAAAACCTTATTATACAACCGCAATTTAATTTAGCCTAACTAGCTAAATGTATTTTAGGTAAGTTTACAGTTATTTAATAATGAACAAGCACAATGAAATATATTTTTTTTTCGCTACCTGGCTACCTGGAGGTTATTCCGGGGATCAACGCCCCCGCGGCCCGGTCCATGACCAGGCCTCCCGATGGATCAGGGCCTGATCAACTAGGCTGTTACTGCTGGCCGCACGCAGTCCAACGTACGAGCCACAGCCCTGCTGATCCGGCACTGACTTTAGGTATCTGTCCAGCTCTCTCTTGAAGGCAGCCAGGGGTTTATTGGCAATTCGCCTAATGCTTGATGGGAGGCTGTTGAACAGTCTTGGGCCCCGGACACTTATGGTGTTTTCCCTTAGTGTACCAATGGCGCCCCTACTTTTTATTGGAGGTATTTTGCATCGCCTGCCCAGTCTTTTACTTTCGTAGGGAGTGATTTCTGTGTGCAGATTTGGGACCATTCCTTCCAAGATTTTCCAAGTGTAGATTATGATATATCTCTCCCTCCTGCGTTCCAACGAGTACAAGTCAAGTGCTTCCAAGCGTTCCCAGTAGTTAAGGTGCTTGACAGAACTTATATGTGCAGTAAAGGATCTCTGTACACTCTCTAGATCTGCGATTTCACCTGCTTTGAATGGAGATGTTAATGTACAGCAGTATTCCAGCCTAGAGAGAACAAGTGATTTGAAAAGGATCATCATGGGCTTGGCATCTCTCGTTTTGAAAGTTCTCATTATCCATCCTATCATTTTCTTTGCACGTGCGATCGTGGCACTGTTGTGATCCTTGAAAGTGAGATCCTCAGACATTACTACTCCCAGGTCCCTTACATTATTTTTCCGCTCTATTGTATGGCCGGAGTCAGTAGTATACTCTGTTCTAGTTATTATCTCCTCCAGTTTTCCATAACGGAGTAGTTGGAATTTGTCCTCATTGAACATCATATTGTTTACCGTTGCCCACTGGAAAACTTTGTTTATATCTTCTTGGAGGTTAACCGCGTCCTCAGCAGATGACAGCCTCATGCATATCCTAGTATCATCCGCAAAGGATGATACGGTGCTGTGGTGTACATCTCTGTTTATGTCTGATATGAGGATAAGGAATAAGATGGGGGCGAGTACTGTGCCTTGTGGAACAGAGCTCTTCACTATGGCAGCCTCCGATTTAACTCTGTTGACCACTACTCTTTGTGTTCGATTTGTTAGGAAGTTGAAGATCCATAAATAACAAAAAGGCACAATACCGTGACTGGAACGATACACAAATAACCCGCACATAAAAGACAGAAGCTTACGACGACGTTTCGGTCCGACTTGGACCATTGACAAAGTCACACTAACAGAGGAGGAGCAGGGCGGCTATATATAGGCAGGAAGAGGTGGAGGTAGTAGTAGTGGTAGTAGTAGTAGTAGTAGTAGTACACAAGAATTGTATATAATACCGACAGGATGAAATGACACATGCACAACACCCGGGCATCCCCACCGTAGACGTTTCGCCATCCAGCCAGCCACTGGATGGCGAAACGTCCACAACAAAGACAACCAGACGCCGCACATGTGTCTAATTTCATCAGTGGGGATGCCCGGGTGTTGTGCATGTGTCATTTCATCCTGTCGGTATTATATACAATTCTTGTACTACTACTACTACTACTACTACTACTACCACTACTACTACCTCCACCTCTTCCTGCCTATATATAGCCGCCCTGCTCCTCCTCTGTTAGTGTGACTTTGTCAATGGTCCAAGTCGGACCGAAACGTCGTCGTAAGCTTCTGTCTTTTATGTGCGGGTTATTTGTGTATTGAAGATCCATCTCCCCACTTTCCCAGTTATTCCTTTAGAACGTATTTTATGGGCTATTACGCCATGATCGCATTTGTCAAATGCTTTTGCAAAGTCTGTGTATATTACATCTGCATTCTGATTTTCTTCCAGTGCATCCAAGGCCATGTCATAGTGATCCAGTAGTTGTGAGAGGCAGGAGCGACCTGTCCTGAACCCATGTTGCCCTGGATTGTGCAGATTTTGGGAATCCAGGTGATTTGCAATTCTGCTTCTTAGCACTCTTTCAAAGATTTTTATGATGTGGGACGTCAGAGCTATTGGTCTATAGTTCTTAGCTAAAGCTTTACTGCCACCTTTATGGAGTGGGGCTATATCCGTTGTTTTAAGTGACTGTGGAATTTCACCCATGTCCAAGCTCCTCCTCCACAGTGTACTTAGGGCACGCGAGAGGGTTTCTTGCATTTCTTAATGAAAACAGAGTTCCACGAGTCTGGGCCCGGGGCTGAGTGCATAGGCATGTTGTCAATGGCTTTTTCGAAATCTATCGGAGTTAGGGTAATGTCGGAAATCTGGCATACATTTATGGAGTTTTGAGGCTCATTCATGAAGAAATCATTTGGGTCGACGATCCTTAGACCGATTAGTGGTTCACTAAACACAGAGTCGTACTGGGATTTCAATATTTCACTCATTTCCTTGTTGTCATCTGTGTAAGTCCCATCCTGTCTGAGTAAGGGCCCGATACTAGATGTGGTATTTGCCTTGTTTTTGGCATATGAAAAGAAATATTTTGAATTTCTTTCAATTTCACTAATAGCTTTTAGCTCCTCCTGCCTCTCCTGGATCCTGTAAGAGTCATTTAGCTTAAGTTCGATAGTTTCCACTTCCCTGGTCAGCGCCTCCTTTCGTGTATCAGATATTCTAGCACTCCTGAGGAGCTCAGTGACTCTTCGTCGTCTTCTGTAGAGGGAGCGTCTTTTTCTCTCCAGTTTACTCCTGCTCTTCTTTCTTAGGGGAATATGCCTAGAACATGCTTCAGCTACCAGGAAGTTGATCCTTTCAAGGCACTGGTTTGGATCCATATCATTTAAGACATCTTCCCAACATGTTTCGTTTAGGACATCGTTTACCTGGTCCCAGTTGATGTTCTTGTTGTTGAAATTGTATTTTGTGAAGACACCTTCACAGGTACATGCATTCTGCTGTTCAGGACCCCTATGCATGTACGTCTGGACTTCGATTAGATTGTGATCGGAATTAGTTGTTTTTTATATTCTTATGTCTCTTTTCAGGTCCTCATTATTTGTGAAGATAAGGTCAAGTGTGTTTTCTAGTCTTGTTGGCTCCACTATCTGCTGGCTTAAGGTGTGTTTTTCGCAGAGACTTAGTAGCTCATGTGTGTGTGACCTTTCATCTGCGCTACCTCCGGGGATTGTTTCAGCTATAACATTATTTGCTACATTCTTCCATTTTGTATGCCTTAGGTTGAAATCACCAAGCAGTAAGATGTTTGGGGATGGAGCTGGAAGGTTTTCCAAACAGTAATCGATTTTCAGTAGCTGTTCCTTGAACTGTTGTGAGGTTGCATCTGGTGGCTTGTATACAACCACAATGACCAGGTTTTGGTTCTCGATCTTTATTGATAGAACTTCAACTACCTCATTTGTGGTGTTCAGCAACTCCGTGCAGATAAGGGACTCTTTGACATACAGGCCAACCCCCCCCCTTGTTGCCTGTTTTTTCTGTCGCATCTAAAAAGGTTGTAACCACTTATCCATATTTCACTGTCAAAGTGATCTTTTGTGTGAGTCTCTGTGAAGGCTGCAAACATTGCATTAGACTCCACTAGAAGTCCACTGATAAAAGGTATTTTGTTATTGGTGGATGGCTTAAGGCCCTGTATATTAGCAAATATGAACGAGGTTGTATTCTGTGTTTGTTGGGGGGATTTTGTTATTGGCATCAGTAGTTGTAATTCTGGAGGGCCATGGGTGGCCACTGGCTGCGCCTCCAGTCCAACAAGGCTCCAAGGTGGTGGACTATTTTTGTTATTTCCTTCCATTTTCTTTTTTCGTTTCCTGCCACTAAAAAATCACCTGGAGTTGGGATGTCGTAGCTACTATTGTTTGTCTTGTGGGGTCTGTGCCTCCTGGTCCCTTTTAGATGGTATGCAGGGCACTCGATGTTGTAACACTGCTTCTGGAGGACCGAGGAGTGGCACATTTTTGGGTGAAAGAAAGTACAGGAAGAAGAACGACACACTCCTTTAGACAGGAGGTCGCTACATTTTTTGGGATGGTCAAAGTTGCATGTCCCATTTTTTTCCCCTGTTATTCCATGCTTACAGATGCCCCAAGCATAATATTTGCACAAATTCACCTTTGGTTGAGAATTGTTGGGAGGTGTGTTGTCAATTTCTGCAGGTTCTGGGACTGCACTATAATCCTCAGTATCCAAGCCAGGGCCACCCCGTCCTGGATTCCATCTACTTTCCCCAGTAGAGGAAGAAGGAGGAGACTCCTCTCCAACATCTGTACTGTGGGCCACGGTCTTGTGCAATGATGGTTGTATATTTACTGTTTTTGTGGTGGTTTGGGTAGTGTCCCTAGGAGAGTCTGGGCTGGCAGTAAGGCTGGGGGCTGGGTCTGGGTCAGCACCGGGGCTGGGGGCTGGGGCTGGGGCTGGGTCTGGGTCAGCGGCTGGGCCTGGGCCAGCACCAGCACTGTGGGTATTAGTGCTATGACTGGGGGAGCCTGGGCCAACTCCAGCACTGTGGGTATTGGTGCTATGCCTGGGGGAGCCTGGGCCAGCACCAGCACTGTGGGTATTAGTGCTATGCCTGGGGGAGCCTGGGCCAGCACCAGCACTGTGGGTATTAGTGCTATGACTGGGGGAGCCTGGGCCAGCACCAGCACTGTGGGTATTGGTGCTATGCCTGGGGGAGCCTGGGCCAGCACCAGCACTGTGGGTATTAGTGCTATGACTGGGGGATGGGTCTGGCTTAGCACCATGTGGGTGACTAGATGGTTTCGAGTCATCTGTTGTGGTATGGACATTCTGCATTTTTTGATACACTATCTCTTGCTCCCATGTTTTATATATTTTTAGTAGACTATCCAAGAGGTCATCCTTGTTTTCTTGATTATTTTTATCATTTATTACTCTCCTTAGTACCTTTCTGATACCTGCCCAAAGTTCTACATCTTTATTGCACAACCAGAAGCACCTTGCTAGTTCGAGGTCATTTTTTGAGGCTGTATTTAGTCTAGTACAAGAGCTATGGTGTTTGGAAGAGCATAGGTTGCATGTGATTCTGGATTTCCTTCCAAGGATTTTTTTACATGTCCCACAGATATGCTGTGCTGACATCCTGTCTGTATCCTACTACACTCTGTATGCCACGGAAGAAAACTGATTTCCACTTTACCTTTCTCTTGCTGGTGCCAGTAATATGCAAGATGTATTTATACGAACCAAGTTTGCAGTATGTGGGTGGTGGTGTAGGGTGGGTGTAGGGTGGGTGGTGGGTGTAGGGTGGGTGTGAGCCGGGCAGACTTGCCCACGCTGCCACACTTCACTATTTTTTTTTTTTACTATTATTTTTTTTTATTACTAGGTTTAGAATGATTTTTGCGAAATTATTGCATACACAAATTTTCGCCCGCCTTATTCGGCAAGAAGAGCGTTGCTATTTAAGCCAAAATCGCAAGTCTTACCTATTCGGCACGACATAATTATATAAATACATGGGTCTTGCTTCGAGGTTTTATGTACACACAACAAATAAAACAAAGTAACACTCATAAGAGACCTGGATAGTGTGTGGTGTTATATTACTATGATAGTTTTCAATAGTGAATGAATACACAGAGACCAATGCATAAGACACGTGTTTGTTTTTCATGCTATGTATGAATGTGAACGTGTTGTGATGTGAATGAACCAATATGGCGTGATGCAACACATGTATCGTTATAGGCAGTAAGGGTTGATGCAGCCTTTTTCTTGATTGTAAAGGATAAAATATCATGATATAACAAACGCGTGACGGGGAAGCCTAGGGGTGAATTAAAAGGGATTGATGAGGACTAAAAAATCACAGGAGAGGGTAAAGAAGAAGCTGTGAGTGAATTGGAGCAGTTTGATGAGAGGCTTGGGTGGATTTGGAGGTACTTGGAGTGGGGTTTGAGAGAATCTTCGGGGCTTAGAATGCAGCCGGCGAGGGTATCTAAGTTGGAAACTGTTTAGGAGAGAGTGGAGTGGGATGGGGAAGGACTCTCCATGCTACTAATATCTCGTTTGTTTTCTTGTTTTCACATCACTAATTATGCTGCCCCAAGCAGACTACCAGTTACTGTCTTCCTTACTGCAGTATCTGCTAACATTATCCTGATACACTCAGACCATCACCCATCTCACTTCTCACCAGATAAATGGATCACCGCCTACCTTTTCTCTCTTATCATTGGCATAAGTAAAGCACAGACTACCTCCTCTCGTCTTACTGACACAAACGCAAGACACTTACACTGACACTAGTAGAACCCCAGATACTGCTCTTCGTCTTGCAAGGGCAAACAAAACACACCGCTCGCCTTACAGTGACACCAGTGGAACACAGCTGGCTCTAATCACGCTAGAGATTAGAGCCAGCTGCTCTGATCTCTAACGTATACTTCAGCAGCATCTAAAATTTCCCATAAAACATTTCCCTTCAATAAGACCTAACAAATACGTGCTAGATAATCAAGACACTACGTCGCAAAACCTACGGACCTCGCCCACGTCACCTATTCATCCCAAGTTTGTACTCTTAATATGATTATCGCTTTCAATTTTTCTTCACAAAAATAAAAGCATTCCAACACGCTGACTTATATTTCTTCATTCCTTATGCCTTACTCATACCACACATCGATCACTGAGGCTTCCCCTGGCTTCAGCCTCCTCCTCACGGCAAAATTCATTAACAGTATCCAATATTCACACACGAGCGTCGGCACCAGTCCTGTAGTTTATTTCTCTATATGCATTTATTGACGAATTCTTTTCTTCCGTATATTCATCAGCCCTTCTTTACTCTCCTTTCCTCGTCTCTGCTGTGATTCAGTTTATTTTTTGCATATAATCTTCAGCTGATACATGACTCTAAATATATTCACTTCATCAGTCCTCCTTCCTCTACTCTTTCATTACATTACTTGCGCCCCTACCAAACATTTTACTGGCATTATGTACTTTTAAATTCATCCATAAACTTTGGCTGCCAAAGTTGTGAAAAGTAACTTTGACAGTCCCACTCTATGTAAGAATCATTTCATTTTATGCTCACATCTTTGCCTAATGCTGTCCCAGCACCTCTGTCTAGCCCCATGCCTGCACCTCTGTCTAGCCCCATGCCTGCACCTCTGTCTAGCCCCATGCCTGCACCTCTGTCTAGCTCTATGCCTGCACCTCTGTCTAGCCCCATGCCTGCACCTCTGTCTAGCCCCATGCCCGCACCTCTGTCTAGCCCCATGCCAGCATGTCTGCCTCATCGTATCCTCGCATCTCTACCTCGTCCTATCCTCACATTTCTGCCTAGTCCTATGACAGTTCCTCTGACCAGTCCTTTCCCCCCACACATTTGCCTAGCCTTGTGCAAACCCTCTGCCTATCCTTATCCCTACATATTTGCCTAGCCCTATGGTCGCACCTCTGGTTAGCTCTATGCCCACATTTGTGCCTGTTTACACCTCTGTTTACACCACGCCTCTGCCTAGCCTTCTGGCCTCACTCTGCCTAGTCCTGTAACATCACCTGGAGTATACCTGGAGAAGGCTTAGGGGGTCAACGCCCCCGCGGCCCGGTCTGAGACCAGGCCTCGTGGTGGATCAGGGTCTGATCAACCAGACTGTTACTGCAGGTCGCACGCAAACTGCGGGCTGTATCGCAAACAAATCTTCAAGTCTACCCTTTCTTTTCTTCCATCCGTAACCTGAACATCAGTGTTCTAAAAACTTTAAACTGCTTTCAGCAAGCTGTCATCTACTTCCTACGTTGGCAACAGTTATTACAACACTGTCCTACCCACCCATTCTATCGTAATCTTTTCCCGACTTTCTTAATGCAAGTCAATTCATTTCCCTAATGTAAACACTGCCCACTTACACGCTCCTGAGCCTTTTATTAAAACATCCCCCTCCCTTACTAAATCCAGTGTGACTTCTAAATGGTCCAAGTCGGACCGAAACGTCGTCGTAAGCTTCTCTCTCCTATTTATGTATTGTTCCAGTCACGGTATTGTGCCTTTTTACTCTTTTTCCACTTTCTCTGCAAGTATTCCTCGTCTTTTGCATCTCTAATCAGATGACAAGCCTACAGTAACCTTAACCTGGGCTACTCATTTATGATATTCCATCTTCTCCTTATACAAATAAATTACACATCTTCCCTGGAAATATTTAGGTAGCCTCCACGCTTAAATACAGTAGACCGTCATTTAACACGGTAGTTACGTTCCTGAAAGCACCGCGTTAGGTAAAAAAACCGTGTTAGATGAACTGAAGAACTTATGGCATAAATAGGGTTACGTTCCTGAGAGCCCCAAAAAAGCCAAACAACTTTTTTTTAGGCCTCCACATCTTAAAAAAGTGAAAATGTAATTGTAGTTCATTGTTATGACGTAGTATGTTGTTTTTACTGCTTAAGACTACAAATGTAACAGAAATAATAGTATTTCTTACCTTAAATTGTGGGTGCTGGTGTTTGTGGATGATTGTGAAGAGATTGTAGAGTTATGTTGTGGTCCTACTGGTCTGAGGTGGATGGTAGAGGTTCTGGTACTGAAGTTGATGGTTGTACTGGAGTGTCTAACTGTCATTCAGTCAATCAAGTGATTCAGTAAGTCAGTCAAGTGATTCAGTAATTCAGTCAAGTGATTCAGTGAGTCAGTCAAGTGATTCAGTAAGTCAGTCAAGTGATTCAGTAAGTCAGTCAAGTGATTCAGTAAGTCAGTCAAGTGATTCAGTAAGTCAGTCAAGTGATTCAGTAAGTCAGTCAAGTGATTCAGTAAGTCAGTCAAATCATTCAGTTAGTCAAGTCGCTCAGTAAGTCAGTCAAGTGATTCAGTAAGTCAGTCAAGTGATTCAGTGAGTCAGTCAAGTGATTCAGTAAGTCAGTCAAGTGATTCAGTAAGTCAGTCAAGTGATTCAGTAAGTCAGTCAAGTGATTCAGTGAGTCAGTCAAGTAATTCAGTGAGTCAGTCAAGTGATTCAGTAAGTCAGTCAAGTGATTAAGTAAGTCAGTCAAGTGATTCAGTAAGTCAGTCAAGTGATTCAGTAAGTCAGTCAAGTGATTCAGTAAGTCAGAAGTGATCAGTAAGTCGGTCAAGTGATTCAGTAAGTCAGTCAAGTGATTCAGTAAGTCAGTCAAGTGATTCAGTAAGTCAGTCAAGTGATTCAGTAAGTCAGTCAAGTGATTCAGTAAGTCAGTCAAGTGATTCAGTAAGTCAGTCAAGTGATTCAGTAAGTCAGTCAAGTCATTCAGTAAGTCCATCATTAAGTCATTCAGTCAGTAAGTCATTCAGTCAGTAAGTCAGTGAAGTCATTCAGTCAGTAAGTCAGTGAAGTCATTCAGTAAGTCAGTCAAGTCATTCAGTAAGTCAGTCAAGTCATTCAGTAAGTCAGTCAAGTCATTCAGTAAGTCAGTCAAGTCATTCAGTAAGTCAGTCAAGTCATTCAGTAAGTCAGTCAAGTCATTCAGTAAGTCCATCATTCAGTCATTCAGTCAGTAAGTCAGTCACACAAACTTACGTTTATCTCATTTTTATGTGCACAAAGTAACACTTCATTATGGCCACAAGATGTCTTGTCTAATATCTTTGTTTCCTTCGTTAATTCTAAGACTTACACGCTTACACCTTTTCTTGCCACCTTGAGCAACACTGGTATGCCTCCTGGATGTCATGATTGCTTGGCAGATACAAGATATAGCAATTAAAAGATCAAAAACACAATTCACAATCACAAGCTTGTAGCAGAGAAGTTGGACTGGACAGTATGAAGTACGAATGGGGGGGGGGGTGTCGGGGGGGGGTGGCTGGGGACGATGGGGGGTCTCCCCAGCTGAACCACAACAAGGCGGCCGCTTGAGGAAAAGGGAAGTTTTTCTTTTTCCTTCCCGCAAACTGAACCGTGTTAAATTCATCATACGACGTGTTACATAAAATTGTGCCTCAATTCTTCAGTCGTGTAATACCCAAATCGTGCCAAATAAGCTTGTGCTAAATGATGGTCTACTGTATATTTAATGAACAAAATCACAAATGTTCCAATACTTTGTCTCGACTGGCCTGGTGGCCTGGTGGCTAAAGCTCCCGCTTCACACACGGAGGGCCAGGTTCGATTCCCGGCGGGTGGAAACATTCCGACACGTTTCCTTACACCTGTTGTCCTGTTCACCTAGCAGCAAATAGGTACCTGGGTGTTAGTCGACTGGTGTGGGTCGCATCCTGGGGGACAAGATTAAGGACCCCAATGGAAATAAGTTAGACAGTCCTCGATGACGCACTGACTTTCTTGGGTTATCCTGGGTGGCTAACCCTCCGGGGTTAAAAATCCGAACGAAATCTTATCTTACTTGTTTACAGCATTTCAGCGCCATTACAATTATTTCCTGATGCTGCACCTTCTTTCACGCAACTCTCTCTCTCTCTCTCTCTCTCTCTCTCTCTCTCTCTCCTTGTCTATAATTATATTCCACCTTACCATTCTCTTTTCTTATGTTACGTCTCATCACACGTTAGCTAACACTTCATCACCCATTAAAACGTCACCACACGTTAGCACCTCACTGCACATTAACATATCACCATACATTAATATATCACCACATATTAACACCTCACCATACATTTTAAGAACATAAGATAGAAGGAACACTGCAGCAGGCCTACTGGCCAATGCGAGGCAGGTCCAAGTCTCCTACCGGCTTAAGCCAATGCCCTAACCTAGTCAGATCAGGTCACATTCACTTAATTAAGGAAGGAGCACAGCATCTGACCTAGTAACACAAGCTAGTCAGGCCAAACTCTCACCCACCCACACCCACTTATGTATTTATCTAACCTTTTTTTTTAAACTACACAACGTCTTAACTTCTATGACGGTACTTGGGAGTTTGTTCCACTCATCCACAACTCTATTACCAAACCAGTGCTTTCCTATATTATTCCTAAATTTGAATTTTTCCAACTTAAAACCATTGCTGTGAGCCTTGTCTTGGCTAGATATTTTTTAGCACGCTATTTACATCCCTTTTATTAAGTCCTGTTTTCCATATATACACCTCAGTCACATCCCCCCCTAATTCTACGCCTTTCTAGAGAGTGCAGATGCTGGGCATTCAGTCCATCCTCTTAGGAAAAATTTCTGATACACGAGATCAACTTTGACAGCCTCCTTTGAACAGTGCTAGTCACGGCATTATGCCGCCCCTCTCCACACATGTACCAAAACACAAACACATACCATGAAAGATTATAATATATATTTGTTGCACACTTGCTGAGTTTTAATACTTGGTGCTGCGTCCTTAATCACGTCCCTCAGCCGTGTAGGAAGACTTACACAAATTCTTGAGGAGCAGCCTCCTGCCACAGGGATAGGAACTGATATCCTTGCCCAGTAAACTTCGTTTCACTATTGACCAGAGGTTCTCAATACGTTTTAGTTCTGGGGAATTGCCTGGCCAGTCATTAAAGAATCTCACCTCAAAGTCCTTAAGCCACTGAACTACAGATTTGGCGGTATGCCACGTTGCAGCATCCTGCATAAAACTCGAAGCCCCACACTTGTCAAACGCCTCAGGTAAATTGTCATACTTGTCAAACGCCTCAGGTAAATTGTCAGGTAAATTG
This sequence comes from Cherax quadricarinatus, assembly GCF_038502225.1. NCBI lineage: Eukaryota > Metazoa > Arthropoda > Malacostraca > Decapoda > Parastacidae > Cherax > Cherax quadricarinatus. The sequence goes on along the minus strand of NW_027196375.1, from coordinate 17,996 downwards.
TCATTCCAGGTAATTACACTGGTTCATATACTGGTTTTTGGGAAGTACAGTGAGCTCACCAACATTCATATACAGGTTTTTGGAAGCACAATGAGCTCACCAACACTCGGAGCACTGAAACGCCCCGAAACCATGAGCGAGTCTGTGTGTTTGGTGGTCACACAGGTTAGTGTGGGTCTAGCGGGTCACTACCTCTGGGCCGGTACACATGTCCCCCACAGTTACAGGTGACGGTGATGGTTGCTTTGTCACTCCAAAGTATTTCAGACCACTGTTGAGGAGTCCAGTGAAGATATTTCTTTGCATAATCCAGCCTATGTTTCTCCTGTGGCTTGGAGAGGATCAGTTTCTTAACCTGGCGGTGACTACTGTAGCCCAGTTCTGACACATGTCTGTTAAGAGTTCTTACAGACACCTCTGAGAGAAGATGTAAGTTCTTTTCTTTCAATTCTCTAGTAGTTATCTTAGGTATACTCTCTAACTGCTTCTTTAACACAGTTAAGGTACGAGCAGATGTCTTCTTCGAGGGTCCAAGCCGAGGTTTGGCAGACAGTAACTCGACACCACCACCAGCATTGAAACGCTGCACCCAGTTCCTCACTGAACGCTCACACACACCAACATTCTCCACTATTTCCTTCGTCTGGTGCCCAGCTTTGTGAAGCCCTATGATTTGAGCTATAGTTTCAGGTATTAGAGACTTTTTTTTACCCATAATCAAAGATGTATAGTCCCAAAACCAAAGGGAACACCGGAGAAAAGATGGGGAAGATGAGAGACTAAAGTGCAACACTTCCTCTCATCATGGCAGCCACGTGAGCACTGAGGAGTCACTGTGGAGTGTGGCTGCATGCCGTGACGTTATGCTAATGGCTGCTACCCAGCATAATGCACTGACGAAAAAAGAATCCCCCCCCCCGTATGGGAGGCCTTTGATTTTCGTCACGGCATTATGCCGGGGCGCTCACCTGGCATAATGCCGTGACTAGCACTGTACCTTTTCAAGTGCATTTATATCCACTCTATAATGCAGTGACCAGAACTGTGCAACATAATCTAAATGAAGCCTAATCAAGGACTCGTGATGCTTCCCCACTCTGATTTCTCCCCATTTATGCAAACTCTCTGCTGCCTATATGTCAACCACGCCTCTATCCAGGAAAAAATTTCTCCTATTCCATGTGCCTTAATTTTCCTCAATAGTCTCTGATGTGAGACTTTATCAAAAGCTTTACTGAAGTCCATATACACAATATCATATTCATTACCATGATCTACTCCTCAAATACTTTAGTGAAAAAATTTAATAAATTCGTAAGGCAGGAACGCCCTTTTGTAAAACCATGCTGAGATTCGTTGATTAATTTATGCTTTTCACGATGTATACGAATTGCCTCGGCAATTGATTCCATAAATTTTCCCACTATGGCTTATTGGTCTATAGTTCGAAGATAAGGATCTGTCACCTGCTTTGTAAATATGTATTACATTTGCCATTTTCCACTAATCAGGCACTATGTCAGTTTGTAGTGATATGTTGTTTGCTAAGCTCCTCTTTACATTCCTTGAGAATCCTTTCCTGGGGATTTGTTAGGTTTAAATTTATCTGTTTGCTTAAGGACAATGACACTCGTGACCGTAATCATGCATGGTTTATCGTCCTTTTCTTCATAATTTATTTCTGGAGTATCGTTAGTATCTTCTTGTGTAAAAACTGAGAGGAAGTGTTAACTCAATACACATTTTCTTGTCACTGTCAGTGAGCTGACTTGAGTAACTTTTAAGTGGGCCTATCTTGTTCCTAATCTTACTTCTGTATACCTGAAAGAATCCTTTTGAGTTCGTCTTCAATCCCCTTGCAACTTTAACCTCATAATCTCTCTTTGCTTTTCTTATTCTCCTTTTTTAATGTCTCTCATTAACTGAATATATTGATTTCTCAACTGCCCCTCTCTTCTTTTGATTCGCCTATACATGCCTCTCTTTTAACCAGTGAGATGTTTTAATCTATTGTTTACCCATTCAGGATCATAAGTTGTCCGAGCAGCTGGAACTATGCTCTGGAAAATGTCATATCAGCAACCATCACCACCTACCTGACCCATAGTCAGGTCATTCCAGTTCAGCCCACCCAGGTAATTTCTCAGTCCCATGAAATCAACCAAGCGGAAGTCAGGGATAGAGACTTGATTGTCATTATTAGGGTAATTCCATGATATATTAAAACCGAGTGAATTGTGATCACTTTCCCTACTTTAAATTTAAACAAATACTTCCAACATGTTCATTTGCACACTGTTTTTTCAACTTATTTCCATTTTAACACAAATTTTTTGTTATAAAATATGCAAATAATGCTTCCGTCATTTTTTTATTTGCTCATTATACCTCTTCCCTCGTTTAACCTCTTTTCATTGTCTGCATAATTATATACATTATTACATACGTTATTTTTATATTGTAAACTATTATTTAATGTAAACTCTATTCCGTTCTGTTGATATCATCGTTGTGAAGATCAAGTTTTAACTTAGGTCAAGTTAGCATAGGTCAGGTTACCACAGGTCAGGTCACCACAGGTCAGGTCACCACAGGTAAGGTAAACACAGATAAGGTAAGCAGAGGTCGGATCACTATAGGTCACTACTCTCTCTTATCTTTCTCTTCATCAGCAATTTAACACACTGTCTGTGTACCAAGAGCCCAATAAAGTATGATGTCGCCTCCGAAGAGCATCATTCATTCCGGCCACCAGACCTACACCCAAATTACATTAATACATCACTCTCCAGACTGTTCCACATTGTGACTGAAGAAGTTCTTGCTAACAGTGTGTGTGTGTGTGTGTGTGTGTGTGTGTGTGTGTGTGTGTGTGTGTGTGTGTGTGTGTGTGTGTGTGTGTGTGTTTCCTCACTCACATGTGGTTGCAGGGGTCGAGTCATAGCTCCTGGTTCTGTGTATGTGTGTACTCGCCTAACTGATGTTGCAGGGATCAAGTTAAAGCTCCTGGCCCTACCTTTATACTGGGCGCTACTAGATCCACTGTGTCCCTGCTCCATGAGCTTTATCATACCTCTTAAAGCTATGTATGAATCCTGCCTCCACTGCATCACTCTCCAGACTGATCCATTTTCTGACAACTAAATTATTGGAGAAGTACTTCCTGACATCCTTTTGACTCATCTGAATTTTCAACTTCCAGTTGTTACCCCTCGCTGTTGTGTCAGATCTCTGAGTGTGTGTACTCACCTAGTTGTACTTACCTAGTTGAGGTTGCGGGGGTCGAGTCCGAGCTCCTGGCCCCGCCTCTTCACTGATCGCTACTAGGTCACTCTCCCTGAGCCGTGAGCTTTATCATACCTCTGCTTAAAGCTATGTATGGATCCTGCCTCCACTACATCGCTTCCCAAACTATTCCACTTACTGACTACTCTGTGGCTGAAGAAATACTTCCTAACATCCCTGTGATTCATCTGTGTCTTCAGCTTCCAACTGTGTCCCCTTGTTACTGTGTCCAATCTCTGGAACATCCTGTCTTTGTCCACCTTGTCAATTCCTCTCAGTATTTTGTATGTCGTTATCATGTCCCCCCTATCTCTCCTGTCCTCCAGTGTCGTCAGGTTGATTTCCCTTAACCTCTCCTCGTAGGACATACCTCTTAGCTCTGGGACTAGTCTTGTTGCAAACCTTTGCACTTTCTCTAGTTTCTTTACGTGCTTGGCTAGGTGTGGGTTCCAAACTGGTGCCGCATACTCCAATATGGGCCTAACATACACGGTGTTCAGGGTCCTGAATGATTCCTTATTAAGATGTCGGAATGCTGTTCTGAGGTTTGCTAGGCGCCCATATGCTGCAGCAGTTATTTGGTTGATGTGCGCTTCAGGAGATGTGCCTGGTGTTATACTCACCCCAAGATCTTTTTCCTTGAGTGAGGTTTGTAGTCTCTGACCCCCTAGACTGTACTCCGTCTGCGGCCTTCTTTGCCCTTCCTCAATCTTCATGACTTTGCACTTGGTGGGATTGAACTCCAGGAGCCAATTGCTGGACCAGGTCTGCAGCCTGTCCAGATCCCTTTGTAGTTCTGCCTGGTCTTCGATCGAGTGAATTCTTCTCATCAACTTCACGTCATCTGCAAACAGGGACACCTCAGAGTCTATTCCTTCCGTCATGTCGTTCACAAATACCAGAAACAGCACTGGTCCTAGGACTGACCCCTGCGGGACCCCGCTGGTCACAGGTGCCCACTCTGACACCTCGCCACGTACCATGACTCGCTGCTGTCTTCCTGACAAGTATTCCCTGATCCATTGTAGTGCCTTCCCTGTTATCCCTGCTTGGTCCTCCAGTTTTTGCACCAATCTCTTGTGTGGAACTGTGTCAAACGCCTTCTTGCAGTCCAAGAAAATGCAATCCACCCACCCCTCTCTCTCTTGTCTTACTGCTGTCACCATGTCATAGAACTCCAGTAGGTTTGTGACACAGGATTTCCCGTCCCTGAAACCATGTTGGCTGCTGTTGATGAGATCATTCCTTTCTAGGTGTTCCACCACTCTTCTCCTGATAATCTTCTCCATGATTTTGCATACTATACATGTCAGTGACACTGGTCTGTAGTTTAATGCTTCATGTCTGTCTCCCTTTTTAAAGATTGGGACTACATTTGCTGTCTTCCATGCCTCAGGTAATCTTCCTGTTTCGATAGATGTATTGAATATTGTTGTTAGGGGTACACATAGCGCCTCTGCTCCCTCTCTCAATACCCATGGGGAGATGTTATCTGGCCCCATTGCCTTTGAGGTATCTAGCTCACTCAGAAGCCTCTTCACTTCTTCCTCGGTTGTGTGCACTGTGTCCAGCACTTGGTGGTGTGCCCCACCTCTCCGTCTTTCTGGAGTCCCTTCTGTCTCCTCTGTGAACACTTCTTTGAATCTCTTGTTGAGTTCTTCACATACTTCACGGTCATTTCTTGTTGTCTCTCCTCCTTCCATCCTTAGCCTGATTACCTGGTCCTTGACTGTTGTTTTCCTCCTGATGTGGCTGTACAACAGTTTCGGGTCAGATTTGGCTTTCGCTGCTATGTCATTTTCATATTGTCTTTGGGCCTCCCTTCTTATCTGTGCATATTCGTTTCTGGCTCTACGACTGTTCTCCTTATTCTCCTGGGTCCTTTGCCTTCTATATTTCTTCCATTCCCTAGCACACTTGGTTTTTGCCTCCCTGCACCTTTGGGTAAACCATGGGCTCATCCTGGCTTTTTCATTAATCCTGTTACCCTTGGGTACAAACCTCTCCTCAGCCTCCTTGCATTTTGTTGCTACATATTCCATCATCTCATTAACTGGCTTCCCTGCCAGTTCTCTGTCCCACTGAATCCCGTTCAGGTAGTTCCTTATTCCTGTGTAGTCCCCTTTCTTGTAGTTTGGCTTCATTCGTCCTGGCCTTCCTGCTTCTCCCTCCACTTGTAGCTCTACTGTGTATTCGAAGCTTAAAACCACATGGTCACTGGCCCCAAGGGGTCTTTCATATGTGATGTCCTCGATATCTGCACTACTCAAGGTGAATACTAAGTCCAGCCTTGCTGGTTCATCCTCTCCTCTCTCTCTTGTAGTGTCCCTTACGTGTTGGCACATGAAGTTTTCCAGTACCACCTCCATCATCTTAGCCCTCCATGTATCTTGGCCCCCATGTGGGTCCAAGTTCTCCCAATCGATCTCCTTGTGGTTAAAGTCACCCATGATCAGGAGCTTTGCCCTGCATGCATGAGCTCTTCTGGCCACTCTAGCCAGTGTGTCAACCATCGCTCTATTGCTCTCGTCGTACTCTTGCCTTGGCCTCCTGCTGTTCTGTGGTGGGTTATACATCACTGCTATTACCACCTTGGGACCTCCAGAGTGAAGTGTTCCCACTATGTAATCACTTTCTTCTCCGCTGTCTCCTCTCTCCAGCTCATCAAAATTCCAGCGATTTTTGATCAGCAACGCCACTCCTCCCCCCCCCCTGTTCCCTCTGTCTTTCCTCAGGATTTGGTATCCCGTTGGAAAGATGGCATCTGTTATCATACCTGTAAGCTTGGTTTCTGTGAGAGCTATGATGTCCGGTGATGCTTCTTTGACTCTTTCATGCCACTCCTCCCACTTATTTGTTATTCCATCAGCGTTTGTGTACCATACCTTCAGTTTCCTTTCCAACACTGTGGTTTGGGGGGCCTGTGAGGGTGGGAGACCTGGTGGCATACTGTGGGATTCTATAGCTCGGTGTTGGGTGGAGGCTGTGGGTATGGATTGTAGTGTGTGTTGGGATGGTGTGATAGGTTGTATGGTTCTGAGAATAGTTGTGTGTGTGCTTGCCCTTGCTGTTCTGTTCTGCTCTGACTGACCTCTGCTGGTTCCCTCCTTGTCTCTTTTCCTAGCTCCTTTCGCTTTTTTGTCCTCTCCCTCAGCTGCTGTCGTTCTGATTTTGTTCTGTCTCTGTCTAGGAACACCCTCTTGTACTCTTCCGAGTATTTCAATCGTGGTTTCTCTTGGAGGATCCTGTTCCGCACTGTTTCCGTCCTGAGAATCAGCTTGATTGGTCGGTTTCTCCCCTTCGAGTACCCCCCTATTCTCTGAAAATTTACAATCTCGTCCATCTCTTCACCTATTTCCGTGATGATTTTCTCAATCTCCTTTCTTTCTTCCTGCTGCCTTTCAGTGTGTGTCCTTTCCTCTCTCTCCTGAAGCCCATGGATAAACACTGATTTTGCCCTTTCTTCCTCCCATTGCCTCACCCTCTGTGACTCTGGATCCTGCCTGTATGTGGTCAGTTTCTCCCTTGATTTTTCCAGTGGCTCTTGATAGCCTTGTTGTGCCTCAGCATTCGACCTATCACCCTCTCCATCTACAACCAGCTGATCTTCCCTTTCACTCCTTGGTCCTCCTTGGCAGACTGATGTGACCTTAGCATAATTCATAATTCCTTCCTTCCTGTTCGGCCTCGCAGCTTCATATGCTGTGTCTTCACTGGTCACTGCCCCTGTAACTCGCTTCAGCCTATTTATCTCAACTTCTAGGACCCTTATCTTGGCTACTGCAGTTTCGACTTGTGCCTCCCAATTCTTTGTCTCCTTCTCCAACCTCTTTTCCAATTTCACAGAGAGCTCTTTCTCCATTTTTTCAGAAAGCTCTCCTAATTTTCTCTCCCACTCTTGTTCCATCATTTTCCACTGCTCCTCCATCCACTCCTCCCTACCAGAACCATTCTCATCTGATCCTTGGTTCCTGCGAGTCCCCACCATTTTTTTTTTTTTTTTTTTTTTTTTTCGTGAGAGAAGAGAGAAGGGAAAGGTAGAGGGGGAGAGAGAGTGAAGGGAAGAGTAGGAGAGGGGAGAGTTAGAAGGGAAAATGGGGACGAGAGAGAGCAAGAGAGAGAGAGAGCAAGAGAGCAAGAGAGAGAGAGAGAGAGAGAGAGAGAGAGAGAAAGAGAAGGCAAAGAGGGGGAGAGAGAGGGGGCAGAGAGGGGGAGAAGGGGGATAGAGGGGGGAGATGGAAGAGCGAGAGGGGAGAGAGGCTAGGGGGAGAGGGAGGGGAGGATGGGAGAGAGGTGGGGAAAGGGAGAAGGGAGAGATAATGGGAGGGGACAGATGTTAGAGGGGAGAGATGTTAGAGTGGGGGAGGTGTTAGAGGTAAGAGATGTTAGAGGGGAGAGATGGGAGAGGGAAGAGAGAGAGAGAGAGATAGGTAGAGAGAGAGAGAGAGATAGGTAGAGAGAGAGATATAGGTAAAGAGTGAGAGAGGTAGAGATAGGTCTACTTAGGGTAGAAAGAGGGGGGGGAGAGGAGAAAGGTTCAGATGGTCAGTTCACAGGACGGTGTGAAATCCTGTGTGTGTGTGTGTGTGTGTGTGTGTGTATGTTTTTAGTTAACAAACTAAGATACATTATCTTTGTGCTGCTACTCTATTCTATATGACAGTTTAACAATAAGATCTAAAGCTAATTATATATCCCCATCATATTCCTTCAGACACAATGGGATTGAAATCTATCATTAGTTTTGAAATCTATCGTTAGTGTCAGTCAGTGTGTGGGAGTAGGGTGGGGGTATGTTTGGGTGTTTGGAGGCGTGTGGGGATGTGGTGGGGGTGTGGGTGTGTGTGGGAGGGTTTATGTATGTGGGGGCGAGGGGTGGGGGTCAGAGATTGGATGTTGAACAATTATCAAACTGCTTGTGTTGTAGTGTTAGGACGGTCTGACTTCCGGTTTTTATATCATTTTGATATGTTTTATATCACTAAGAAAAAATAAATCCACTAATAAAATAAATCCATTGATAAAATAATTAAACGAAACTACAAGTGATACAACTTTGTAACACTGAACATCAGCGGGAGAGAGATTATGTGTAACAGTTTTGAGGAGGGAACGATGTAGCACGAATGATGTAACTATGTTGTTTAGTCTTGTAAGAAGACGGAATCGGAGCTAGTAGGCTACTTCCTCCATTATATTTTGTAAGAGGCACCATCTGCAACCCAACTATTAAAGCTACTGGGCTAAAGAAAGGAATTTAGTTAGGGTACACATGGTGCCTCTGAATATGTTATCGTAAGTATTAGTTCGGATTCCTTCCTCTTAAAGGCCCTGTGGTGAAGACGGTTGAGCGTCAGACTGTCAATATTTATGTAAAAAGCAATCGAATGCCTCCCTCCCTCGCCGATCACATTCCACCCCCATCACCATCCTGCAAACTGCAAAATAAAGGACGGCTACTGTAGGGGTCATATGTGCCAATAGTCTAAAATTCTTATAATTCGTCGGTTCAGTGTTAGTGGTGGTGGTTGTGAGTGGTCACTCCTCTCCCCCCTCTCCCCCTCTACCTCCCTTCCCCCACACCACACCTGAAGCCAGCAAAACACACACACACACACTGTTTCTCAGTCAAAGTTGACTGTAATAATCATACAGTAGCCAGTCATGCGGGAATAAATATCAGATATCACTGTCATTAAATGTCCTTCAAACAAATTTTGACTTTAGAAATGGGTTGGACGGGTGTGAGTGTATCTGGGGTCGTATATGTGATGGCTGCCTGGCACAGGTCAATGAACCTTCTCAGCGTTCTTCCATGCTTATGTTCTTGTGTCATTCACTGTAATCAAAGATTTTTCTCGTGACATTAACTTTAGTCTGCTAATGCCCGTCATCAATGGTACCATACAATGTATCAGATATGCTCAGTTTTATTACTTACATGATTTATGTATTGCATATCCTTACAGTCATTATTTCGTTTGGAATGTAACAGCCAACCATTATAATTTCACGAGTAAAATGAGCCAACATTTAAGGCGGGCCTGAGGGTTCGGTCGAGTTGCGTATTGTCTGAAGGTTGTCGGGAGAGTAAGTGAGGCAGAGAGAGGGTAGCGAGGGTAGAACTCCGGTGCCTTCCCTCCAGTGGGAACTTGAGAAACTAGGCCTAAGGCCAGAACTCCTTCTAGCGGGAAGTATGGGAACTAGAAAAGGGTAGGCATACCCATCTACATTGCTCGGATCATGCTAACCAACGGTCGTCCTCAACCGTGTCGACTGAAAAAGTATACTCGGTCTCTCTCTCGCAGGAACAGGGCACAAAACAGAAAATAAGAAATATACATGTGGACATGGGTAAAAAAAGACTTCCTACAGGGAGGGAAAGGGAAAAAAAGGGTGGGTGCAAAACATCATGGTCCAAGGCAGTGAGCCTCGGTAGGCGTCACTGCACACCTTCCTGCGTCTGGACAGATTCTGCAACACATCAGGAGACATCGCCGTGGCTGAGCTACTTATCAGGGTAGGGTCTCGTCTGGAACTGTCGAGTTGTAGTTGCAGGCTTCACTCAACCTGGGGCACAACCCACTGGTGACTTTGAGCGAGGCATCATCAGTACTCAGCATCTGGGCAGGACTTCTGGCACGCAACTGGAGAACATTGCTGGAGGACATTCCTCGAGTGGTGCTGTCGCTGAGGCGTCACTGAGGGAACTCAGTGCTGCACAGCTTAGTGGTGCCGGCGAGAGTGAGTCATAGCAGGGACGGCTGAGGTGCATCATCCGAGAGTCGTAGCAGCATACACTGTAACTGGAAGGAGGAGCTAACTGTTAGTGACATCATAAGGAAATGGTATGGTGATACCAACAAGATGTGGAAAAAGACACTTATGTACAGCTCAGGACATTTATTAAAGGAAACGTTTCGCCACGAGTGGCTTCTTCAGTCCTAATACAGAGAAAACTAAGAAAACACAAATAACTCAAGAAATTGTGGTCACAGAGGTGCCTGTGCTAACCTTCCTATGGTGTAGAAATATACCTAGTTGGATGAATCTTATTGTGGCTAGCTGGTCTAGTGGCTAACGCGACGGGCTGGAGTTTTGAGACTCTATGACCGCGGGTTCAATCCCGGCCTGGGGTATGGTTTTTTTAAAACGCAAATATAGTGGCAGGAGTCAGGTGAAGTGAAGCGTGGGTAGAGGTGGTGGTGGTAGTAGTAGTAGTAGTGAAACTAAGGAGCTGAGACGGATGGCTAGAGAGGGAACTGCTGACATCATGTAACAGCAGGTCCCAGAATGGGTAATATCCTGTTGATTAGCAATTTTGAGATACTGTAATTACTGCTGCTGACAGTGATTAGTGCAGCTTCAATGCATTTTATCCGTCTTAAGTAGTTTTCTTTAATCACTAGTTTAGCTTCACTGAATTTCACACCCCTCACATGGTGGGGTGTGTGACAAAGTATATGTAGGGGAAACATCCAGATCTCTGAACATTAGGATCGCAGAACACAAAAATGCTTGCAGAAATGATCGCAATAACGCGTGTGTTCAACATAGGGACGATGTTGGACACCTCATGAAATTCAATGAAGCTAAACATGTGATTAAAGAAGACGACTTAAGACGGAGAAAATGCATTGAAGCTGCACTAATCACTGTCAGTAGCAGTAATTACAGTATCTCAAAATTGCTAATCAACAGGATATTACCCATTCTGGGAACTGCTGTTACATGATGTCAGCAGTTCCCTCTCTAGCCATCCGTCTCACCTCCTTAGTTCCACTACTACTACTACTACTACTACCACCACCTCTACCACGCTTCATTTCACTGCCACTATATATACGCGTTTTCTTAGTTTTCTCTGTATTAGGACTGAAGAAGTCACTCGTGGCGAAACGTTTCCTTTAATAAATGTCATGAACTGTACATAAGTGCCTTTTCCACACACAGTGACATCATACTTTGTACAGGCTGCTCAGTGAAGCTGTGATACGAGTCACAGTCGCCTGCCGTCAGGGGGCTAATGTGGCATGACGATGTCATCCTCTCGACAGAGTTGGAGTTATAGGAGAGGTCAGTCTGAGCATCCCCAGACGGGGTTTACTCATAACTGTCCTCTGACGGTCAGGAGGTGGAGTGATACAGGTCCCATACAGGGAGTCCTAGCAGGGACGACTCTGTGACGTGTACGAGAGCAGCGAGCATAAGCACTATCTATATCTGACGCCTAGACTGACTAGTGTCAGTCGTCAAACGGTCACATTGAGGTGACATGTAACATGTAACATGTTACAATGGGGTCTGGGCTCAGACCATTCGTCGGGACACATGGAAAAATTGTACACCCACATTGCACATTATTACAACCCAGGAGTCCAAATGGCCTGTTATCCTGGGTGTAAAGGGAGCAAAATAAACACAGCAGAAAAACTTTTGACTTATATTATCCTTCACCAATTTAGAACAGAAGTATGTAAACTTTGTACAACAATAGGTATTAGTGCACTCCACGGTAAGCAAGGCAGAATAGAAGCCACTAGAGAGCAGACCATGCTTCAACCAGCTCTAGAATGGGAATGACAAGGGCAGACAGGACAGTGGTACCCACATAGCCTCTGCGATTGCCAAAACCATCTTCTCATTGGCTGGAACCTGGGTACTGATTGAACGACGAGGCCCCATCGTCAACCCTTAGTCCCTGGTTCGCTGGTTGTAAATGAGGGTGTGTACATGCGCCGAATAAAGGTTACGTACTCTTTGCATGCCACACACATGCAGTTACAACATGGCTTGCACTTTGGAAATATAAACACTTAAGAAGTATAATGTGATCCTTTATTGACAACGTTTCGCCCACACAGTGGGCCTTATCAAGTCACAAGCAGATCTGAACATTAAAATGGTATAAAATACCGACAGGTTGTTAGGTAAGACACATATGCAACAGTTAGGTATCTTTATTATGAAACGTTTCGCCTACACAGTAGGCTTCTTCAGTCAAGTACAGAAAAGTTGATAGAAGCAGAAGATACTTGAAGACGATGTAATCAGTCCATCACCCTTAAAGTTTTGAGGTGGTCAGTCCCTCAGTCTGGCGCTATAAAAAGCTCCATCCTGTCACTTCATCTCCATATTGTTTCATACTATGGAACAATGCTCTTCTCCAGACTGAGGGACTGACCACCTCAAAACTTTAAGGGTGATGGACTGATTACATCGTCTTCAAGTATCTTCTGCTTCTATCAACTTTTCTGTACTTGACTGAAGAAGCCTACTGTGTAGGCGAAACGTTTCGAAATAAAGATACCTAACTGTTGCATATGTGTCTTACCTAACAACACAAGCAGATCTGTTTGTGACTTGATGAAGCCCACTGTGTGGGCGATACGTTGTCAATAAAGGATCACATTACACTGCTTAAGTGTATACATTTCCATTGTGTCGGTATTTTATACCATTTATTACCATGGCTTGCACTAACAAAAGGTGATTGTCTGTGCAAAAATCGACACTAAGGCATCAAGAAGACGTGAGAACAATAGTTATGAAACACTGACTGAGAGGAATAACATGAGACAATACGGTACTGAATATTTCTCAGTCATTCTAGGCATTACTGAAAATACTTAAATTGCTCACTGTAAAATGGAAAATTCACACTGTCGATGTGATGTCATGGAATGTTAGGAGTGATGTCATGAGGTGATGTAGTTTAGTGACATAGCGAGGTGAGGTCAGGCAGATGTCCAGGTTGACGTCCTGGAGTGACGTTGGGCAGACGTCTTGTGTGACGTCGCGAGATGGAGTCGGGTAAACGTCGTGGGGTGACATCATGAGGTGACGCCAGGTAGTATGGTGAAGATGCGAGGTGACGTAAGGCAACGGTGACGTTGCAAGGTAGTGTCAGTCAGCAGACAACACGTGGCTTGGACATCAAGTGGCATTGACAACACGTGGCTTTGGACATCAAGTGGCATGGACAACACGTGGCTTTGGACATCAAGTGGCATGGACAACACGTGGCTTTGGGCATCAAGTGGCATGGACAACACGTGGCTTTGGACATCAAGTGGCATGGACAACACGTGGCTTTGGACATCAAGTGGCATGATTATCCACCTGCCTGGTTAATCATGCGGCTTGTTGATCCATGAGTGGTGTATGGTGGTGTGAGTGGTGTATGGTGGTGTGAGTGGTGTATGGTTGCGTGAGTGATATGTGGTGGTGTGAGGGTTGTATGGTGGTGTGAGTGTTGTATGGTGGTGTGAGTGGCTTATGGTGGTGTGAGTGGTGTATGATGGTGTGGGTGGTGTATGGTGGTGTGAGTGGTGTATGGTGGTGTGAGTGGTGTATGGTGGTGTGGGTGGTGTATGGTGGTGAGTGGTGTATGGTGGCGTGAGTGGTAAATGGTGGTGTAAGTGGTATATGGTGGTGTGAGTGGTATATGGTGTGAGTGGTATATGGTGGTGTGAGTGGTATATGGTGGTGTGAGTGGTATATGGTGATGTGAGTGGTATATGGTGGTGTGGGTGGTGTATGGTGGTGAGTGGTGTATGGTGGTGTGAGTGGTGTATGGTGGTGTGAGTGGTATATGGTGGTGTGAGTGGTGTATGGTGGTGTGAGTGGTGTATGGTGGTGTGAGTGGTGTATGGTGGTGTGAGTGGTGTATGGTGGTGTGAGTGGTGTATGGTGGTGTGAGTGGTATATGGTGGTGTGAGTGGTATATGGTGGTGTGGGTGGTATGAGTGGTGTATGGTGGTGTGAGTGGTATATGGTGGTGTGAGTGGTGTATGGTGGTGTGAGTGTTGTATGGTGGCGTGAGTGGTATATGGTGGTGTGAGTGGTATATGGTGGTGTGAGTGTTGTATGGTGGCGTGAGTGGTATATGGTGGTGTGAGTGGTATATGGTGGTGTGAGTGTTGTATGGTGGTGTGAGTGGTATATGGTGGTGTGAGTGGTATATGGTGGTGTGAGTGGTATATGGTGGTGTGAGTGTTGTATGGTGGCGTGAGTGGTATATGGTGGTGTGAGTGGTATATGGTGGTGTGAGTGGTATATGGTGGTGTGAGTGGTATATGGTGGTGTGAGTGTTGTATGGTGGTGTGAGTGGTATATGGTGGTGTGAGTGTTGTATGGTGGTGTGAGTGTTGTATGGTGGCGTGAGTGGTATATGGTGGTGTGAGTGTTGTATGGTGGTGTGAGTGTTGTATGGTGGTGTGAGTGGTATATGGTGGTGTGAGTGGTATATGGTGGTGTGAGTGTTGTATGGTGGTGTGAGTGTTGTATGGTGGTGTGAGTGGTATATGGTGGTGTGAGTGTTGTATGGTGGTGTGAGTGGCGATGCGACCACACTGGACGCGAAAGCACCACAAAATATTACCTCTGACTTACTGACAACAGCTGTGCAGAGCAATCTCTATATGGAATTTTTTGAATCTAGACTGTTGAAAGATATCCTGCCCTGTGTTGCTAAATGCTTCAGATATGTGGATGACATCTTGTGTCTTTGGCCAAATGATATGACCCTGGATACATGTTTACCGAGATTTAACTCTTTGGTCCCATCCATTAACTTCACTGTAGAGAAAGAAGTGGAATATAGATTTCCGTTCCAAGATGTACTGATACACCAGGTTGATCGACAATTTAAGTTCACTGTTGCTAAAACAACAGCAGCAACATACAAGCAAGCAGAGAGGGAAGAACTCCGGTGCCTTCCATCTGGCGAGAACTTTAGAAACTAGGCCTAAGGCCAGCACTCCTAGCGGGAAGTATGTGAACTAGAAATGGTTAGGCGTACCCAGATGCAGATGTGGTGGAGGCAGGACCCATACATGGCTTTAAGAAGAGGTATGATAAAGCTCATGGAGCAGGTAGAGAGTGGACCTAGTGGTAACTAGTGAAGAGGCGGGGCCAGGAGCTATAACTCGACCCTGCAACTATGATTAGGCACACACACACACTAGACCTCTGCAACCACAAATAGGTGAGTATATACACACGCGCGCTCGCTCACACACACACACACACACACACACACACACACACACACACACACACACACACACACACACACACGATGGGACGAGACAACATCTCTCCGTGAGTCCTTAAAGAGGGAGCAGAGATATTGTGTGTGCCATTAACAAAGATCTTCAACACATCATTTGAAACTGGGCAACTCCCTGAGGTATGGAAGATGGCAAATGTAGTCCCAATTTTTAAAAAGGGAGACAGACATGAGGCACTAAACTACAGACTTGTATCACTAACGTGTATAGTATGCAAGGTCATGGAGAAGATCATCAGGAGGAGAGTGGTGGAGCACCTGGAAAGAAACAAGTGTATAATTGACAACCAGCACGGTTTCAGGGAAGGAAAAGCCTGTGTCACAAACCTACTAGAGTTTTATGACAAGGTGACAGAAGTAAGACAAGAGAGAGAGGGGTGGATCGACTGCATTTTTTTGGACTGCAAGAAGGCCTTCGACACAGTTCCTCACAAGAGGTTACTGCAAAAGCTAGAGTATCAGGCACACATAACAGGAAAGGCACTGCAATGGATCAGAGAATACCTGACAGGGAGGCAACAACGAGTCATGGTACGTGACGAGGTGTCAGAGTGGGCGCCTGTGACAAGCGGGGTTCCACAGGGGTCAGTCCTAGGACCTGTGCTGTTCTTGGTATATGTGAACGACATAAAGGAAGGGATAGACTCAGAAGTGTCCTTGTTTGCAGATGATGTGAAGTTAATGAGAAGAATCAAATCGGATGAGGATCAGGCAGGACTACAAAGAGACCTGGACAGGTTACAAGCCTGGTCCAGTAACTGCTCCTTGAGTTTAACCCTGCCAAATGCAAAGTCATGAAGATTGGGGAAGGGCAAAGAAGACCGCAGACACAATATAGTTTAGATGGCCAAAGTCTGCAAACCTCACTCAAGGAAAAAGATCTGGGGGTGAGTATAACACCGAGCATATCTCCTGAGGCGCACATCAATCAGATAACTGCTGCAGCATACGGGCGCCTGGCAAACCTATGGATAGCGTTCCGATACCTCAGTAAGGATTCGTTCAAGACTCTGTATACCATTTACGTCAGGCCCATACTGGAGTATGCAGCACCAGTTTGGAATCCACACCTAGTCAAGCACGTCAAGAAATTAAAGTGCAAAGGTTTGCAACAAGACTAGTCCCTGAGCTACGGGGATTGTCCTACGAAGAAAGGTTGAGGGAAATCGGCCTGATGACACTGGAGGACAGGAGGGTCAGGGGAGACATGATAACGACATATAAAATACTGCGCGGAATAGACAAGGTGGACAAAGACGGGATGTTCCAGAGAAGGGACACAGACACAAGAGGTCACAATTGGAAGTTGAAGACTCAGATAAATCAAAGGGATGTTAGGAAGTATTTCTTCAGTCATAGAGTAGTCAGGCCATGGAATAGCCTAGAAAGTGACGTAGTGGAGGCGGTAACCATACATAGTTTTAAGGAGAGGTATGAAAAAGCTCATGAGGCAGGGAGAGAGAGGACCTAGTAGCAATCAGCGAAGAGGCGGGGGCAGGATCAACCACAAATAGGTGAGTACACACACACACACACACACACACACACACACTCACACACACACACACACACACACTCACACACACACACGTGATAACGACGTACACATGATAACGACATACAAAATACTGAGAAGAATTGACAAGGTGGACAAAGACAGGATGTTCCAGAGATGGGACACAGCAACAAGGGGACACAGTTGGAAGTTGAAGACACAGATGAATCACAGGGATGTTAGGAAGTATTTCTTCAGCCAGAGAGTAGTCAGGAAGTGGAATAGTTTGGGAAGCGATGTAGTGGAGGCAGGATCCATACATAGCTTTAAGCAGAGGTATGATAAAGCTCAAGGTTCAGGGAGAGTGACCTAGTAGCGATCAGTGAAGAGGCGGGGCCAGGAGCTTGGAATCGACCCCTGCAATCTCAACTAGGTGAATACAACTAGGTGAGTACACACACACACACACACACACACACACACACTGGACGTCACTGAAGGACAGGAGGGTCGGGGTGACATGATAACGACATACAAAATGCTGCGTGGAATAGATAAGGTGAACAGAGACAGGCTGTTCCAGAGATGGGACACAGAAACAAGGGGTCACAATTGGAAGTTGAAGACTCAGATGAGTCAAAGGGATGTTAGGAAGTATTTCTTCTGTCACAAAGTTGTTAGGATGTGGAATAGTCTGGCAAGTGGTGTAATGGAGGCAGGACCCATACATAGTTTCAAGACGAGGTATGATAAGCTTATGGAGCAGGGAGAGGAAGGACTCAGTAGCGGTCAGTGAAGAGGCGGGGCCAGGAGCTGAGTCTCGACCCTTGCAAACACAATTAGGTGATACGAGTACACACGCATACACACACTAGACCCTGGTCCAGCAACTGGCTCCTTGAATTTAACCCCGCCAAATGTAAAGTCATGAAGATCGGGGAAGGGCAAAGAAGACCGCAGACGGAGTATAGGCTAGGTGGCCAAAGACTGCAAACCTCATTCAAGGAAAAAGATCTTGGGGTGAGTATAACACCGAGCATATCTCCTGACTCGCACAACAATCGGATAACTGCTGCAGCTTACGGGCGTCTGGCAAACCTAAGGATAGCGTTCCGATATCTCAGTAAGGAATCGTTCAAGACT